>NC_057803.1:695913611-695927233 GCF_018294505.1 Triticum aestivum
AACTAGATAGTCAGATCCCACACATACCAAGCATTTCAATCATACACACAGTATGCTCGATATGTGCAAATACAACGAAGCATCACAACATGACTCTATGACACAAGTACTTTATTTAAGGCTCAGAGAGCCATACATAACATACACAAAGGTACGGGTCTCACGACCCAACATACAAGTCATACAGTCATACAAACCAGCAGCGGAAGTAACTTGTCTGAGTACAGACAACTAGTAAAATAAAAGAGGCTTGGGAAGCCTAGCTATACTACAAGGTCCTTCACAAGCTCAGGGTCACCACCTGGGTCTTTCAGCCTACTCGTTGATGTCAACGTCTACATAGAACCCATCAGAAGGGGTTGCAGCGTCTTCTGTAAAAATGTAAATTATAGCAACATGAGTACAAAGGTACTCAGCAAGACTTACATCAGATCCTACATACATGCTTAGTATCAAGAAGGGTTGGTGGAGTTATTGCAGCAAGCCAGCTTTGACTCTTGGCTAGACTATCCTACGAGACTCCAACTTGAAATGGTTTTGCGCACACGAGTCCACTACTCACCAATTCAATACACTACCGAGGATCCGCCTCCGTCTTCCTACGGAAGAGCCATCCTCGGCACTCACACTTATCTTGAGGCTTTTAACAGTTTCCATTTACTTGTCTATGAACTGTATAAGCAACCAAGTAGTCCTTTACCGCGGACGCGGCTATTCGAATAGATCATGTTAACCCTGCAGGGGTGTACTTCTTCATACACGCTCTCACCACTTACCGTCGTTTACACGACATGTACTCGGCAACCTTCAAGCCGAAGCCCAACGTGGGTGTCGGCCACGACCTACCTAATCACCTAAGCCTCCAGTCCAGGTTTATCGCCTATCCAGGTTCCATCCGCAGGGAGTCCGGCCGAGGTTTCCCATACGGCCCCGAACAATGTGAACAGGGTTCCCGAGATACCTAACGGGTATTCGGTACACCGTGCCACGTACCTACCGCATCACAGCCCACCCCTACGGTCAGCGCTGTCCACGGCCTCCAGTAGGCTACAAACACCAGAAACTACTTGCAACTCCTGGATGGAGAACTAGGGTGAATAAGAAGCCGAGAGGGTCCATTGGTTTCGGGCCCAATGCATGGTAGTAGCTGATTCTTAAATCACACATACAAATCTCAGTGCTTAAGGTCGGCTTCAATGAAACAACCCACCATGTACTCCTACATGGCCTCTCATCGATACCTTTACCAAATCGTGTTCACCACACCACTCTCATTACCGACATAAACATTTCACTCTAGCCCATCACCCAGATGAACCAGACCTGACACGACTCTAAGCATAGCAGGCATGGCAAGGTAGGAACAACACATACATATGGCTCAAAAAACTCCTACACATGCTAGTGGGTTTCATCTAGTTACTGTGGCAATGACAGGTCATGCAGAGGAAAAGGGTTCAACTACCGTAGCACACAGCAGTTTGAAACGTGTTGTCTTAATGCAGTAAAAGAGAGCAGGAGCGAGAACATGGGATTGTATCGATATGATCAAATGGTTGGTTGCTTGCCTGATGGTTCGATGCACTGATACGGTTCTTCGTTAGGGTAATCACGGTACTCTTCGGGGACAGAACCTGCCGCAGAGAGCACCGATTCACAAACATTACCAAACAGTATGCAACAATATGATGCATGCATGAGACATGGCAAAATGAGTGTATTGGGCTAATGCAACTAAAACCAGAAGGGTTTGAACAAATTTGAATCAAGGATTCAAATTTCAAATTCAAATATGGCCTTTTAAAGTGCTTTTCCTTGTTCTGCTTAAAGCATCAATTTAACTTGTTTGATCATGCATGAAAATAGTACAGATGGATAGATTGGATTTTTCTGATCATTTTTCATATATAATTTGTCCAATTTGGAGTTACAGAATAAAAGTTATGAATTTTTGAAGTTTAAATTATATTCTGGAATTTCCTGATTTAAATTAAATCCAGAAAATCAATTACTGCGTCAGCCTGACGTCAGTGTGACGTCAGCAGGTCAACGGAACTGGTCCAGGTCAAACCTGACAGTGGGTCCCGCATGTCAGGGTGATTATTTTAATTAAAATTTAATTAAAACTAATCCTGTTTAATTAACAGGGCTGGGCCCCACCTGTCATTGACTCAGGGGAGTCAACCAGGGCCCACCCGTGGTCAAACCCGAGTCGGCTGCACCGGCGTTTAGCCGCCGGCGAGCCCGACGCGGCGGCGGGAGTGGTTTTGGCTATTCCGGCCACCAAATGGGCCGCGGAGATCACCGGAGTGGAGCTGAGGACAAACCGCAGCTCTTGGCGGAGTCCGTTGGGGTCGGGGTGGCCGGAGTTGGCGCCGGCGACGACCTTGGCGGCCACCGGGGTTCGGCCGAAGACGAACTTGACGCTAGAGGGTTCGGTGAGGCTCGTGGAGTAGCTAGCTAGGTGCTGCGGGACTTGGTGAGTAAGATGGACACCATCTTGTGGCCGGAGGATGACCGGGAGCACGTCGGCGACGAGCTCCACGGCGGTGGGTGCGGTTGAGCTTCGGGAGGTTGCTACACGGCTCGGGAGCAAGAACGGAAGGGAGGGGAAGATGGCTAAGCTCACAGTGAGTGCGACGGAGTCCTTGGTGCGGCCGGAGATGGACCGGAGCGACGACGGCGTTGAAGGGGATCTCCGGCGACGGTGAGCTCGGGCGAGGTCGGTGCGGTGGTCTCGGGCGTTGCGAGCGCTCGGGGCTCGGCTGCTCGATGAAGTGGACAGCGGCGGAGCTCCTGGACACGGTGAGACGGCGTGGGGTGGTCGGAGGGCGTGGCTACGGCGAGGGGGTGGCGGCGATGGCGTCGGCCATGGCTGGGGCGTGCGAGGGGGAGGAGCTGGAGAGGAGAGGGGGTGTCTGGGGGGTTCGGGGGAGAGAGGGAGGCCGATCCACGACGTCACCTGGCGAGGGGAGCGGCGAGGCGGCGAGCAGGTGCGTGGCGCACGCCGCGGTCGCCGTCGGGCACCTGCCTGCCTGCCTGGCCGGCAAGCAGCTCGCTGGAGCGGTGCTGGGCTGGGCCGGCAGGTGGGCCGGGGGCAGGCGCCAGGTAAGCTTTCCCCCTTTTTTTCTGTTTCTGTTTTTATTTAATATGTCTGCAACTTTGTTGAATTTAATAAAATACCTAGGCAACTTCAAAAATCACCAAATCACTCCTGGTCCATAGTTGGATTATTTCCAACATGAAACATTTTAGTTTGGAGGTATTTGAGCATTTAAATATTTTATATAATTTTAAATGCCCAAATTCAAATATTTATGAATTAATTCAAAAACCCTAAGATGGCCTAGGAAAATGTGCACCACTTTTGGCAGAGGTTCTGAACCAAGACAAAAATGATGGGCATTTTAGAAGGGCATTTCAGGTTCATCGAAAATTATTTTAGTAAACCCTAGTTGGTTTCAGAGGGGACTGGGGGTTCTGTCATCCCCATTTCAAGTTTCTGATGAAAGAGTAAACATGATGCAACACTCTAATGCATGACTAGCTAGGGTGTGACAACTCACCCCCACTCAAAAGAATCTCGTCCCGAGATTTGGGTTCCTCCGGGAAGAAGGCGGGGTACTCGAGTCGAAGACGATCCTCCCTTTCCCAAGTTGCTTCATCCTCAGAATGGTGCGACCATTGGACCTTGAGAAACTTGATATTATGACGTCGAGTGGTACGTTCGGCCTGATCGAGGATACGAATGGGGTACTCTCGATATGTAAGATTATCTTGGAGATCAAGCGTTTCGTAGTCCACTCCACGGATAGGATCCGAGAAGCAACGCCTGAGTTGAGAAACATGGAAGACATCGTGGACTCTGGAGAGATGCGGAGGTAGTTCCAGCTGGTAGGCAACTTCTCCTCGTTTGGCGAGAATGCGAAAAGGTCCAATGTAACGAGGAGCCAATTTGCCTTTGATACCGAAACGATGGGTTCCCTTCAGAGGGGTGACCCGAAGATAAGCCTTCTCGTCAACCTCGAAAGTCATAGCCTTATGTTTTCGGTCATATTGACTCTTTTGACGAGATTGAGCTGTTTTCAACTTTTCACGAACGATACGAACTTGTTCTTCTGCTTCCTGAATCATATCCGGGCCAAAGAATTGTCTTTCCCCGGTCTCTGACCAGTTAAGGGGTGTTCGACACCGTCGTCCATAGAGAACTTCAAAAGGGGCTTTACCCAAGCTAGATTGATAGCTGTTGTTATAAGCGAATTCGGCAAATGGAAGGCACTTCTCCCAATCCATTCCGAATGAGATAACCGAGGCTCGAAGCATGTCTTCTAGAATCTGGTTGACGCGTTCCACTTGACCGCTCGACTGAGGGTGGAAGGCGGTGCTAAAGGAGAGACTGGTTCCCATAGCATTTTGGAAACTTTCCCAAAATCGAGAGGTGAAAAGACTTCCTCGATCCGAGTTAATTTCCAAAGGAACACCATGGAGAGACACTATTCGGGAGATGTATAAGTCTGCCAGCTGACTAGCGGTTATACTCTCACGAACAGGTAAGAAATGGGCTACTTTGGAAAGACGATCGACCACGACGAAAATAGCATTATTCCCTCTCTTGGTCCTGGGAAAACCGGTAATGAAATCCATACCAATTTTATCCCATTTCCATTCAGGAATAGCTAGGGGTTGAAGGGTGCCAGCAGGCCGTTGATGCTCTGCTTTTACACGACGACAGACGTCGCAATTAGCAATATACTGAGCAATTTCTCTCTTCATCCTAGTCCACCAGAACCTCTGGCGTAGGTCCTGATACATCTTAGTACTACCGGGATGAATGGTGAGAGGAGATTCATGAGCTTCCTTAAGGATCAAACGCCTCAGGTTTCGCACTTTGGGAACCACTAGTCGATTCCCGAAGTATACGACCCCTTGATCATTAATGGAGAAGCAATTCGCAATTCCTTTCTGAATGTTTCTCTTGATGCGGGAGATTCCCGGATCTACCTTCTGTGCTTTGATAATCTGATCCGTAAGGGTAGGTTTTGCCACCAAGGTGGAAAGAAAACCTTGAGATACAATGTGAAGGTTAAGCTTCCGAAATTCCTCATGGAGAAGCGGTTGACTTTGTTGTAGCATCAGATTGTTACAATAAGATTTACGACTTAGCGCATCAGCCATGACGTTGGCTTTCCCTGGGGTGTAGGTTATTCCTAAGTCGAAGTCTGTGATCAATTCAACCCAACGTCTTTGCCTGAGATTTAGATCCGGTTGGGTGAAAATGTACTTCAGGCTTTGGTGATCAGTGAATATTTCGCAACGGTTACCGAGGAGGTAATGTCGCCAGGTTTTAAGTGCATAGACTACGGCTGCAAGCTCTAGATCATGAGTGGGATAATTCTCCTCATGTGGGTGCAATTGTCGTGAAGCGTAGGCAATTACGTGTCGATCTTGCATGAGAATGCAACCTAGTCCTTGTCGCGAGGCGTCGCAGTAGATAACAAAGTCCTTGGAGAAGTCTGGCGGTACCAGTACGGGAGCAGAGGTCAGGCGTCTTTTCAGTTCCTGAAAGCTGTGCTCACATTGTGGAGTCCACTCGAACTTCTTATCTTTCTTGAGGAGTTCGGTTAGAGGTTTGGCAACTTTGGAGAAGTTCTCGACAAAGCGACGACAATAGCTCGCTAAGCCCAGAAAACTCCGAACTTGCTTGACCGATTCAGGTGGAGTCCAATTAAGGACGGCTTGAACTCGCTCAGGGTTAACAGCAATACCTTTACCAGATATTACATGACCCAAATAGGTCACTTCTGACAACCAGAATTCACATTTAGAAAATTTGGCATAAAGGCGATGCTCTCGAAGTTTCTGCAACACTAGCCTTAGATGTTCGGCATGTTCTTCCTCGTTCTTGGAGTAGATGAGTATATCATCGAGGTAAACCACGACGAATTTATCCAAATACTCCATGAAGATTGAGTTCATTAACCGAGAAAAGGTGGCTGGAGCGTTGGTTAATCTGAAGGACATGACGGTGTACTCGTATTGGCCATAACGAGTAACAAAGGCCGTTTTAGGAATGTCCCCGTTTCTGATTTTGATTTGATGGTAGCCCAACCTCAAATCCATCTTGGAGAAGACTGAGGATCCAGCGAGCTGATCATACAGGTCGTTGATCCTGGGAAGCGGATATTTGTTCTTGATTGTGACCAAATTGACAGGTCGGTAATCTACAACCATCCGGTCCGTACCATCCTTCTTCTTGACGAATAGGACGGGGCAAGCCCACGGAGAAGAGCTAGGTCGGATGAAACCCTTTTTCAAGGACTCATCGAGTTGTTTCTTAAGCTCGGCTAGTTCTAGGGGTGCCATCTTATAAGGTCTTCTAGCAATCGGAACGGTTCCTGGAATGAGGTCTATTACGAACTCAACATCCCTGTCAGGTGGAACACCTGGCAATTCTTCTGGGAAGACATCCGGGAAGTCACGGACTACCGGAACGTCCTCAAGGTCTGGCAAAGGGCTGGCGTTAAGAGAATATAATTGTCGCTTGGCTATTCGGGTCAAGACATTGACTATCTTCCCCGAAGGATGGGTGAGTTGAACAGTCCTAGAGAAGCAATCAATTTGGGCATGATGAGCCGACATCCAGTCCATACCCAAAATGATATTAATATCTGAAGATTTAAGGGCTATCAAAGACGCGAGGAAAACAAGTCTGTCGACTTGGATTTCATTTCCATGGCTTACTCGAGAAGTTTGCCATTTGGATCCCGGAGTTTGAATTACCATAGAGGTTGGCATATCACCGAATGCGACGTTATGCAAACGAGCATAATTTTCAGATATAAAAGAATGAGAGGCTCCTGTATCGAAAAGAACAGATGCCGGGTGGCAATTAACAAGAAGCGTACCGAGAACGATGTTGGGATCCTCTTGAGCTTCTTCGGCAGAAATACAATTGACATGGCCACGTGAAGCGGTGACCGGCTTGGCGTGGAATATTTTTCCTGTCGGCTTGCCACGGCCAACAGCTTTAGCAGATTGATTGGGGTTGGTCTGGGGACACTCACGCATATAGTGGCCAGATTCCCCACACTTGAAACAAGTCACGGAACTGGTACGTGGAGGAGCATTGTTAGTTGGACCCCCATAGGGCTTGGCTGGAGCAGACTGTTGAACGGGGCGAGGCGCCTGGAAGGATGGCCTCGGTGTAAACCTGGGTGGCAGGGCGGTGTTGGGTACCCACACGCGGCGCTTCTGAGGACCAGCACCGGATGAGGAACCCATATCACGGCCATGCTTGCGTGTTGCGTCATAGTCAGTCTGACCGGTTTCAGCACTGATGGCTTTGTTGACAAGTTTCTGAAAAGATGTGCACTCATGCAGATGGAGGTCGCGGCGAAGCTCAGGACTAAGGCCCTTACGGAACCTTGCTTGCTTCTTGGCGTCAGTAGAAACTTCCTCGGTTGCATATCGTGCGAGGTTACCAAACTCCCTGCTGTAAGCATCCACAGACAGTCGGCCTTGGGTGAAACTGCAAAATTCTTCACGTTTACGGTCCATGAGACCCTCCGGAATGTGATGTTCACGGAAAGCCTCACTGAACTCAGCCCAAGTAGTGACATGGCCCGCTGGGCGCATAGCTCCATAATTCTCCCACCATAGACTGGCGGGGCCTTCAAGATGATATGCAGCAAAGGTGACCTTGTCAGCCTCCGCCACCAGCGCGGAATGCAGTTTGTGAGAGATACTGCGAAGCCAGTCATCAGCGTCGAGAGGCTCGACGGAGTGGTGGAACGTGGGTGGATGTAATTTGATAAAATCACTGAGTGACACCACGTTAGTCCTCTGATGGTGTGCCGTGTTCTGTTCAATACGCTCTAACAAACGGTTGGTCTCCCGCTTGTTTCTCTCAGCTTCCATCATAACCTCGGCTAGTGAAGGAGGATGAGGCAGATTTACATCCCTGGCTTCACTGCCTTCGGCCTGCTCTTGAGAAGCAGGGTTAGCGCGCGTGTTGACCATCCTAGGTAAACAAGACAATGATTTAGTCAGGATGATAAAATTCCGACATAGGATAAAAATGCAAGGAATAACTCGAAATGCAAGATGATCATCCGTATGACATGGTAAAAACAGAACTGCTTCTTTTATTCCATCGTCATACACACCATACAGAGTTTAGTACAAGACCAAACAAAGTACTATTACGGTGAAAAGAGGATTACATCTCATCGGAGGCATTCCAAGCTCCTATACATTATTTTTCTACACCTCCGGAAGGAGTACAAACTAGGTCATATCCCACGAGTCACGCGGGACGATAGACGACACAGCTAGTGCGAACTAGTGATACTACCACTAACTCAGACCGATCCGTAGTAGTCCTCGTAAAAGTCACCTCCATAGCCTGGGAGCTCAACATGATCATCCGGAAACAGACGATCTCGCGGAGCTTGTGGACCATAGGGGCTAGGATGAGGCCTTGGACCAACAAACGGTGGCCTGCGGGGACCGCGAGGTGGGGTGATGCCTCCTACATCACGCCAAACCATCACGTCTGGCAGAGCGGATCTCACAGGATAGAGATCGCGCATATCTGAATATCCAGCTTGCACCGCCGGTGCGAACCGAGTCAAAGTGGCCCAGTGGTCAGCACGGGTATTGAAGAGCTCTAACCTCAAGGCCCGATTTTCACGGTCCTTATCCTCGAGCATCTCGGCAGTGGTGCGAGTCCGTGAATCCTCCTGGGTGGGGTCAGCATAGATAGCCTGGAGATACCCTTGTGCTCCCGGAAGTGATCCTGGCATATACCGGAAATCAGAGTCCCGAAATATACCAGATCTGACTCGCATAATGGTCATCATAGAGTAGGCGGCGTCCTGCACAGCCATCTCAATGGTAACCCCGAGTCCATAAGAGCAGTGAAGAGGCTCGGTGGATCCAGGATAAGATGGAAATATCCTGACAGTGCAGAGATACTGGCTTTGATTAAAGTCTCGGAATTGCTCTTCGACCGTGTACTCAGGATACCAGCGGTATCCAGCCTCAGTCATTACCCTGACCAACTTGGCAGTATGGCCGGGTACATCTAGGCATCGAGTCAGGCGAACCACTTGATTGAGGTCGCGAGTGGCCATCTGAAAGCACAATCATAATGCAAGGGCATTATAATTTCTAGCAAAATTTCGGCAGCATAACAGCTGTAAATGCTCAAGAAGGATTTTGAGACATTTGACAAAGGATTACACACACACTCATCATCATCATAACAAGGTTCTGAATCCATTCTAACAACATAATGTGGTAGTAGAACTGAACTAGGCTTGTATCCATCAAACTTATAAGGTACTACTGATTAGTAACACGTGATCCTGATAGAGAGAATAGGTCCTAATTCCTTAACCCCTGGTGGAAGAATGGACTGACTCAGATCAGAATGTCATAAGATAAAGGAGTAAAAAGAGCCTTACGTTCCATCCCACAAACAATTCCCCTACATATAACTAAAGAATTTCTAGACTCAACATCGACCAGTTTGGCTTGGAGAACCTACAGACAGTCCGGCTCTGATGCCAACGCTGTCAGGACCCCGACTCGATGTCACATCGATCTAGCCGGTAACACCTCATATCACTTTGCGGCCTCACGCACGGTATCCTCACGGGTGTCGCCTTACCTTTGCCCGGGACCGTTTGCGCCTTTTGGCTCACGTATATGATAGTGTCGCTAGCATCCATATGATAAAGAGCCCGGGCTGACATGACTAGTCGTAAACCCAAAGTGGCACAGACTTACAGGGACAGGCATCCATGACCCAGCTTCGAACGTGTCGGTCATCAGCAAGTGGGTCCGGGCTGTAGCACTGGGCTAGCAGGACTCCGGTAAACCGGGCTGTAGCGGGCTAACAGGACTCCGGTACTCAAAGCGTGACATTTCCCCGAAGGGACAGACACAGGAACGAAGAAGGACACATGCCGGCCAACCTAAGTGTTCCAGAGCAGTAGCAAGCTACCATGGCTCAGCGGTAACACTAGGAGACATTTCCCGGTAAGAGAGGCTACTAAAGATAAACGACTAGATAGTCAGATCCCACACATACCAAGCATTTCAACCATACACACAATATGCTCGATATGTGCAAATACAACGAAGCATCACAACATGACTCTATGACACAAGTACTTTATTTAAGGCTCAGGGAGCCATACATAACATACACAAAGGTACGGGTCTCACGACCCCACATACAAGTCATACAGTCATACAAACCAGCAGCGGAAGTAACTTGTCTGAGTACAGACAACTAGTAAAATAAAAGAGGCTTGGACAGCCTAGCTATACTACGTGGTCCTTCACAAGCTCAGGGTCACCACCTGGGTCTTTAGCCTACTCGTTGATGTCAACGTCTACATAGAACCCATCAGAAGGGGTTGCAGCGTCTTCTGTAAAAAATGTAGATTATAACAACATGAGTACAAAGGTACTCAGCAAGACTTACATCAGATCCTACATACATGCATAGTATCAATAAGGGTTGGTGGAGTTATTGCAGCAAGCCAGCTTTGACTCTTGGCTAGGCTATCCTACGATACTCCAACTTGAAATGTTTTGCGCACACGAGTCCACTACTCACCACTTCAATACACTACCAAGGATCCACCTCCGTCTTCCTACGGAAGAGCCATCCTCGGCACTCACACTTATCTTGAGGCTTTTAATAGTTTCCATTTACTTGTCTATGAACTGTATAGGCAACCAAGTAGTCCTTTACCGCGGACGCGGCTATTCGAATAGATCATGTTAACCCTGCAGGGGTGTACTTCTTCATACACGCTCTCACCACTTACCGTCGTTTACACGACATGTACTCGGCAACCTTCAAGCGGAAGCCCAACGTGGGTGTCGGCCACGACCTACCTAATCACTTAAGCCTCCAGTCCAGGTTTATCGCCTATCCAGGTTCCATCCGCAGGGAGTCCGGCCGAGGTTTCCCATACGGCCCCGAACGATGTGAACAGGGTTTCCGAGATACCTAACGGGTATTCGGTACACCCGGCCACGTACCTACCGCATCACAGCCCACCCCTACGGTCAGCGCTGTCCACGGCCTCCAGTAGGCTACAAACACCAGAAACTACTTGCAACTCCTGGACGGAGAACTAGGGTGAATAAGAAGCCGAGAGGGTCCATTGGTTTCGGGCCCAATGCATGGTAGTAGCTGATTCTTAAATCACACATACAGATCTCAGTGCTTAAGGTCGGCTTCAATGAAACAACCCACCATGTACTCCTACATGGCCTCTCATCGATACCTTTACCAAATCGTGTTCACCACACCACTCTCATTACCAACATTAACATTTCACTCTAGCCCATCACCCAGATGAACCAGACCTGACACGACTCTAAGCATAGCAGGCATAGCAAGGTAGGAACAACACATACACATGGCTCAATCAACTCCTACACATGCTAGTGGGTTTCATCTAGTTACTGTGGCAATGACAGGTCATGCAGAGGAAATGGGTTCAACTACCGTAGCACACAGCAGTTTGAAACGTGTTGTCTTAATGCAGTAAAAGAGAGCAGGAGCGAGAACATGGGATTGTATCGATATGATCAAATGGTTGGTTGCTTGCCTGATGGTTCGATGCACTGATACGGTTCTTCGTTAGGGTAATCACGGTACTCCTCGGGGGCAGAACCTGTCGCAAGGACACCGATACACAACCATCACCAAACAATGTGCAACAATATGATGCATGCATGAAACATAGCAATATGAGTGTGTTGGACTAATGCAACTAAAACCAGAAGGGTTTGAACAAATTTGAATCAAAGATTCAAATTTCAAACTCAAACATGGCCTCTTAAAGTGCTTTTCCTTGTTCTGCTTGAAACATCAATTTAACTTGTTTGATCATGCATGAAAATAGTACAGATGGATAGATTGGATTTTTCTGATCATTTTTCATATATAATTTGTCCAATTTGGAGTTACAGAATAAAAGTTATGAATTTTTGAAGTTTAAATAATATTCTGGAATTTCCTGATTTAAATTAAATTCAGAAATTATAATTACTGCGCCAGCATGACGTCAGCATGACGTCAGTGGTCAACTGCGGTTGGCTGGAGTCAAACCTGACGTGTGGGGGCCACACGTCAGTGACAGGGGGGTTTAACAGGTTTAATTTATTCCTAATTAGGGGTTAGTGGCGCTGGGGCCCACTGTCAGTGTCAGGGGGTTAACCATTTGTGGTTAGCACTAATCCTAATTAGCTACAGGGCTGGGCCCACCTGTCAGGGACTCAGGGGGGTCCTGCCGTGGTCAAAGTGGGTCAAACCCACCGGCGACGTGACGGCGGCGCGACGCGGGATCGCGCTACAGGGCACGGGCGAGGCCGTGCTTGGGCTCGTTGGAGAGCCCTTGCTCCCGCGCGTCGAACGGTGGCCGTGGCTGGGCCTGGGGTGGCCGGAGTCGACGGCGGCGAGCTCGGCTGCGGCCGCCGGAGTTCGGGTACGGTCGGAATCGGCGTTGCAGGGGGTTTGGGGAGGCGTTAGTGCGTGCTGCGTGCTCCTAGTGAGGTGTGGAGCACGATAGTGTGCTCGGTTGGGTGCTACGGTGACCGTGGCCATGATGGCGACTTCGCCGGCGGCGTGGAGCTCTCGGCCAAGGTGGGGCTAAGGCCTAGAGGTTGAAAGAGACTAGGGGAGAAAGGGGAAACGACCCGGGGGCTCACCGCGGTTGCAGTGGGCGTCGAAGCGGGCTCGGAGACGCGCTGGAGACGGCGAATTCGACGGCGATGATGGTCGGAGCCCGAAGAGGGGAACGGCGACGTGGCGGCGATGCAGGGCTTCCGGAGGCCCGTGGAGCAGTGGGGAGGAAGAGGGGGTCGAGGCGAAGCTTCTGAGCTAGTCGGGGGAGCGAGGGGTGGCCGGAGACGGTTGCTATGGCGAACGGCGGCGACGGTGGTGTTCGGCCGTGAGTGAGGGAGCGAGGGAGAGGAGGGAAGAGCCGAGGGGGAGTGAGAGAGAGCAGGGGGGAGGCGTGGCGTCGTCCAGGGGCATCGAGGCGAGGAGGGGAGGGCAGGCAGGCAGGGAGAGAGGTGGCGTGGCGTGGTGGCGCACGCGCGCGCCGGCCACACTCCCCTCCCTCTGTCGGGACGAAGACGACAGAGGAGGGAGGTGGGCTGGGCCGGCTGCTGGCTGGGCCAGCCAGCTGGCTGGGCCGCACAGTGGAGGAGCCCAGGTAAGCTTCTCCCCCTTTTATTTTTTTTTCTGTTTTCTAATTTCTGACATTTGTTTTGATTTAAATAATATATTAAATCATTTATTTAACTTATGCCAATTTTTGCAGGGGCTAGATATATTATTCCAGAGCTCCTTTATATATGGCATAATATTTGGACATATATTAATATATATAATTAATATATTTCCAATGCAAATATTTATGCATTAATTCCAAATGCCCAAAATAAATACCTATGAGCTCTTAAAAATATTGGTTTGATTTTTATCTCTGTCCAATATTTTCAGAGAGCAACATGAGCATTTTCTTGGACCCTTTTGGAGAAATTTTTATTTGGGTCATTTTCAAAATGATTCTGAGGGTTTCACAGAT
>NC_057803.1:695927243-695957602 GCF_018294505.1 Triticum aestivum
AATATTTCGCAACGATTACCGAGGAGGTAATGTCGCCAGGTCTTAAGTGCATAGACTACGGCTGCAAGCTCTAGATCATGAGTAGGATAATTCTCCTCATGTGGGTGCAATTGCCGTGAAGCGTAAGCAATTACGTGTCGATCTTGCATAAGAATGCAACCTAGTCCTTGTCGCGAGGCGTCGCAGTAGATAACAAAGTCCTTGGAAAAGTCTGGCGGTACCAGTACGGGAGCAGAGGTCAGGCGTCTTTTCAGTTCCTGAAAGCTGTGCTCACATTGTGGAGTCCATTCGAACTTTTTATCTTTCTTGAGGAGTTCGGTTAGAGGTTTAGCAACTTTGGAGAAGTTCTCGACAAAGCGACGACAATAGCTCGCTAAGCCTAGAAAACTCCGAACTTGCTTGACCGATTCAGGTGGAGTCCAATTAAGGATGGCTTGAACTCGCTCAGGGTTAACAGCAATACCTTTACCAGATATTACATGACCTAGATAGGTCACTTCTGACAACCAGAATTCACATTTAGAAAATTTGGCATAAAGGCGATGCTCTCGAAGTTTCTTCAACACTAGTCTTAAATGTTCGGCATGTTCTTCCTCGTTCTTGGAGTAGATGAGTATATCATCGAGGTAAACCACGACGAATTTATCCAAATACTCCATGAAGATTGAGTTCATTAACCGAGAAAAAGTGGCTGGAGCGTTGGTTAATCCGAAGGACATGACGGTGTACTCGTATTGGCCATAACGAGTAACAAAGGCCGTTTTAGGAATGTCCCCGTTTCTGATTTTGATTTGATGGTAGCCCAACCTCAAATCCATCTTGGAGAAGACTGAGGATCCAGCGAGCTGATCATACAGGTCGTTGATCCTGGGAAGCGGATATTTGTTCTTGATTGTGACCAAATTGACAGGTCGGTAATCTACAACCATCCGGTCCGTACCATCCTTCTTCTTGACGAAGAGGACGGGGCAAGCCCACGGAGATGAACTAGGTCGGATGAAACCCTTTTTCAAGGACTCATCGAGTTGTTTCTTAAGCTCGGCTAGTTCTAGTGGTGCCATCTTATAAGGTCTTCTAGCAATCGGAACGGTTCCTGGAATGAGGTCTATTACGAACTCAACATCCCTGTCAGGTGGAACACCTGGCAATTCCTCTGGAAAGACATCCGGGAAGTCACGGACTACCGGAATGTCCTCAAGGTCTGGCAAAGGGCTGGCGTTAAGAGAATATAATTGTCGCTTGGCTATTCGGGTCAAGACATTGACTATCTTCCCCGAAGGATGGGTGAGTTGAACAGTCCTAGAGAAGCAATCAATTTTGGCTTGATGAGCTGACATCCAGTCCATACCCAAAATGATATTAATATCTGAAGATTTAAGGGCTATCAAAGACGCGAGAAAAACAAGTCTGTCGACTTGGATTTCATTTCCATAACTTACCCTAGAGGTCTGCCATCTAGAACCAGGGGTAGAAATTTCCATAGTGGATGGCATGTCACAGAATGCAACGTTATGCAAACGAGCATAATTTTCGGATAAAAAGAATGAGAGGCTCCTGTATCGAAAAGAACAGATGCCGGGTGGCAATTTACAAGAAGCGTACCGAGAACGACGTTGGGATCCTCTTGAGCTTCTTCGGCAGAGATACAGTTGACATGGCCACGTGAAGCGGTGACCGGTTTGGCGTGGAATATTTTCCCTGTCGGCTTGCCACGGCCAACAGCTTTAGCAGATTGGTTGGGGTTGGTCTGAGGACACTCACGCATATAGTGACCAGATTCCCCACACTTGAAACAAGTCACGGAACTGGTACGTGGAGGAGCATTATTGATTGGACCCCCATAGGGCTTGGCTGGAGCAGACTGTTGAACGGGGCGAGGCGCCTGGAAAGATGGCCTCGGTGTGAACCTGGGTGGCAGGGCGGTGTTGGGTACCCACACGCGGCGCTTCTGAGGACCAGCACCGGATGAGGAACCCATATCACGGCCATGCTTGCGTGTTGCGTCGTAGTCAGTCTGACCAGTTTCAGCACTGATGGCTTTGTTGACAAGTTTCTGAAAAGATGTGCACTCATGCAGACGGAGGTCGCGGCGAAGCTCAGGACTAAGTCCCTTACGGAACCTTGCTTGCTTCTTGGCGTCAGTAGAAACTTCCTCGGTTGCATATCGTGCGAGATTACCAAACTCCCTACTGTAAACATCCACAGAAAGTCGGCCTTGGGTGAAATTGCAGAATTCCTCACGTTTACGGTCCATGAGACCCTCCGGAATGTGATGTTCACGGAAAGCCTCGCTGAACTCAGCCCAGGAAGTGACATGGCCCGCTGGGCGCATAGCTCCATAATTCTCCCACCATAGACTGGCGGGGCCTTCAAGATGATATGCAGCAAAGGTGACCTTGTCAGCCTCCGCTACCAGCGCGGAACGCAGTTTGTGAGAGATACTGCGAAGCCAGTCATCAGCGTCGAGAGGCTCGACGGAGTGGTGGAACGTGGATGGATGTAATTTGATAAAATCACTGAGTGACACCACGTTAGTCCTCTGATGGTGTGTTGTGTTCTGTTCAATACGCTCCAACAAACGGTTGGTCTCCCGCTTGTTTCTCTCAGCTTCCATCATAACCTCGGCTAGTGAAGGAGGATGAGGCAGATTTGCATCCCTGACTTCACTGCCTTCGGCCTGCTCTTGAGGAGCAGGGTTAGTGCGCGTGTTGACCATCCTAGGTAAACAAGACAATGATTTAGTCAGGATGATAAAATTCCGACATAGAGTACATAATGTAAGGAATAACTCGGAATGCAAGATGATCATCCGTATGACATGGTAGATACAGAAACTGCTTCTTTTATTCCATCATCATACACACCATACAGGGTTTAGTACAAGACCAAACAAAGTACTATTACGGTGAAAAGAGGATTACATCTCATCGAAGGCATCCCAAGCTCCTATACATTATTTTTCTACACCTCCGGAAAGAGTACAAACTAGGTCATATCCCACGAGTCACGCAGGACGATAGACGACACAGCTAGTGCGAACTAGTGATACTACCGCTAACTCAGACCGATCCGTAGTAGTCCTCGTAGAAGTCGCCTCCATAGCCTGGAAGTTCAACATGATCATCCGGAAACAGACGGTCTCGCGGAGCTTGTGGACCATAGGGGCTAGGATGAGGCCTTGGACCAACAGACGGTGGCCTGCGGGGACCGCGAGGTGGGGTGATGCCTCCTACATCACGCCAAACCATCACGTCCGGCAGAGCAGATCTCACAGGATAGAGATCGCGCATATCTGAATATCCAGTTTGCACCGCCGGTGCAAACCGAGTCAAAGTGGCCCAATGGTCAGCACGGGTATTGAAGAGCTCTAACCTCAAGGCCCGATTTTCACGGTCCTTATCCTCGAGCATCTCAGCAGTGGTGCGAGTCCGTGAATCCTCCTGAGTGGGGTCAGCA
The DNA here is from genome assembly GCF_018294505.1 of Triticum aestivum. Classification (NCBI taxonomy): domain Eukaryota; kingdom Viridiplantae; phylum Streptophyta; class Magnoliopsida; order Poales; family Poaceae; genus Triticum; species Triticum aestivum. Next base: position 695,930,700 of record NC_057803.1, read on the forward strand.
TAAATAGCCTGGAGATACCCTTGTGCTCCCGGAAGTGATCCTGGCATATACCGGAAATCAGAGTCCCGAAATAACCCAGATCTGACTCGCATAATGGTCATCATAGAGTAGGCGGCGTCCTGCACAGCCATCTCAATAGTAACCCCGAGTCCATAGGAGCAGTGAAGAGGCTCGGTGGATCCAGGATAAGATGGAAATATCCTGACAGTGCAGAGATACTGGCTTTGATTAAAATCTCGGAATTGCTCTTCGACCGTGTACTCGGGATACCAGCGGTATCCAGCCTCAGTCATTACCCTGACCAACTTAGCAGTATGGCCGGGTACATCTAGGCATCGAGTCAGGCGAACCACTTGATTGAGGTCGCGAGTGGCCATCTGAAAGCACAATTATAATGCAAAGGCATTAGAATTTCTAGCAAAATTTCGGCAGCATAACAGCTGTAAATGCTCAAAAAGAATTTGAGACATTTGACAAAGGATTTCGTACACACTCAACATCACCATATCAAAGTTCTGAAACCATTCTGGCAACATAATGTGGTAGTAGAACTGAACTAGGCTGGTAACCATCAAACTTATAAGGTACTACTGATTAGTAACTCGTGATCCTGATAGAGAGAACAGATCCTAATTCCTTAACCCCCGGTGGAAGAATGGACTGACTCAGATCAGAAAGTCATAAGGTATAAGGAGTAAAAAGAGCCTTACGTTCCAACCCACAAACAATTCCCCTACATATAACTAAAGAATTTCTAGACTCAACATCGACCAGTTTGGCTTGGAGAACCTACAGGCAGTCCGGCTCTGATGCCAACGCTGTCAGGACCCCGACTCGATGTCACATCGATCTAGCCGGTAACACCTCATATCACTTTGCGGCCTCACGCACGGTATCCCCACGGGTGTCGTCTTACCTTTGCCCGGGACCGTTTGCGCATTTTGGCTCACGTATATGATAGTGTCGCTAGCATCCATATGATAAAGAGCCCGGGCTGACATGACTAGTCGTAAACCCAAAGTGGCACAGACTTACAGGGACAGGCATCCATGACCCAGCTTCGAACGTGTCGGTCATCAGCAAGTGGGTCCGGGCTGTAGCACTGGGCTAGCAGGACTCCGGTAAACCGGGCTGTAGCGGGCTAACAGGACTCCGGTACTCAAAGCGTGACATTTCCCCGAAGGGACAGACACAGGAACGAAGAAGGACACATGCCGGCCAGCCTAAGTGTTCCAGAGCAGTAGCAAGCTACCATGGCTCAGCGGTAACACTAGGAGACATTTCCCGGTAAGAGAGGCTACTAAAGATAAATAACTAGATAGTCAGATCCCACACATACCAAGCATTTCAATCATACACACAGTATGCTCGATATGTGCAAATACAACGAAGCATCACAACATGACTCTATGACACAAGTACTTTATTTAAGGCTCAGAGAGCCATACATAACATACACAAAGGTACGGGTCTCACGACCCAACATACAAGTCATACAGTCATACAAACCAGCAGCGGAAGTAACTTGTCTGAGTACAGACAACTAGTAAAATAAAAGAGGCTTGGGAAGCCTAGCTATACTACAAGGTCCTTCACAAGCTCAGGGTCACCACCTGGGTCTTTCAGCCTACTCGTTGATGTCAACGTCTACATAGAACCCATCAGAAGGGGTTGCAGCGTCTTCTGTAAAAATGTAAATTATAGCAACATGAGTACAAAGGTACTCAGCAAGACTTACATCAGATCCTACATACATGCTTAGTATCAAGAAGGGTTGGTGGAGTTATTGCAGCAAGCCAGCTTTGACTCTTGGCTAGACTATCCTACGAGACTCCAACTTGAAATGGTTTTGCGCACACGAGTCCACTACTCACCAATTCAATACACTACCGAGGATCCGCCTCCGTCTTCCTACGGAAGAGCCATCCTCGGCACTCACACTTATCTTGAGGCTTTTAACAGTTTCCATTTACTTGTCTATGAACTGTATAAGCAACCAAGTAGTCCTTTACCGCGGACGCGGCTATTCGAATAGATCATGTTAACCCTGCAGGGGTGTACTTCTTCATACACGCTCTCACCACTTACCATCGTTTACACGACATGTACTCGGCAACCTTCAAGCCGAAGCCCAACGTGGGTGTCGGCCACGACCTACCTAATCACCTAAGCCTCCAGTCCAGGTTTATCGCCTATCCAGGTTCCATCCGCAGGGAGTCCGGCCGAGGTTTCCCATACGGCCCCGAACGATGTGAACAGGGTTCCCGAGATACCTAAGGGGTATTCGGTACACCGTGCCACGTACCTACCGCATCACAGCCCACCCCTACGGTCAGCGCTGTCCACGTCCTCCAGTAGGCTACAAACACCAGAAACTACTTGCAACTCCTGGACGGAGAACTAGGGTGAATAAGAAGCCGAGAGGGTCCATTGGTTTCGGGCCCAATGCATGGTAGTAGCTGATTCTTAAATCACACATACAAATCTCAGTGCTTAAGGTCGGCTTCAATGAAACAACCCACCATGTACTCCTACATGGCCTCTCATCGATACCTTTACCAAATCGTGTTCACCACACCACTCTCATTACCGACATAAACATTTCACTCTAGCCCATCACCCAGATGAACCAGACCTGACACGACTCTAAGCATAGCAGGCATGGCAAGGTAGGAACAACACATACATATGGCTCAAACAACTCCTACACATGCTAGTGGGTTTCATCTAGTTACTGTGGCAATGACAGGTCATGCAGAGGAAAAGGGTTCAACTACCGTAGCACACAGCAGTTTGAAACGTGTTGTCTTAATGCAGTAAAAGAGAGCAGGAGCGAGAACATGGGATTGTATCGATATGATCAAATGGTTGGTTGCTTGCCTGATGGTTCGATGCACTGATACGGTTCTTCGTTAGGGTAATCACCGTACTCTTCGGGGACAGAACCTGCCGCAGAGAGCACCGATTCACAAACATTACGAAACAGTATGCAACAATATGATGCATGCATGAGACATGGCAAAATGAGTGTATTGGGCTAATGCAACTAAAACCAGAAGGGTTTGAACAAATTTGAATCAAGGATTCAAATTTCAAATTCAAATATGGCCTTTTAAAGTGCTTTTCCTTGTTCTGCTTAAAACATCAATTTAACTTGTTTGATCATGCATGAAAATAGTACAGATGGATAGATTGGATTTTTCTGATCATTTTTCATATATAATTTGTCCAATTTGGAGTTACAGAATAAAAGTTATGAATTTTTGAAGTTTAAATTATATTCTGGAATTTCCTGATTTAAATTAAATCCAGAAAATCAATTACTGCGTCAGCCTGACGTCAGTGTGACGTCAGCAGGTCAACGGAACTGGTCCAGGTCAAACCTGACAGTGGGTCCCGCATGTCAGGGTGATTATTTTAATTAAAATTTAATTAAAACTAATCCTGTTTAATTAACAGGGCTGGGCCCCACCTGTCATTGACTCAGGGGAGTCAACCAGGGCCCACCCGTGGTCAAACCCGAGTCGGCTGCACCGGCGTTTAGCCGCCGGCGAGCCCGACGCGGCGGCGGGAGTGGTTTTGGCTATTCCGGCCACCAAATGGGCCGCGGAGATCACCGGAGTGGAGCTGAGGACAAACCGCAGCTCTTGGCGGAGTCCGTTGGGGTCGGGGTGGCCGGAGTTGGCGCCGGCGACGACCTTGGCGGCCACCGGGGTTCGGCCGAAGACGAACTTGACGCTAGAGGGTTCGGTGAGGCTCGTGGAGTAGCTAGCTAGGTGCTGCGGGACTTGGTGAGTAAGATGGACACCATCTTGTGGCTGGAGGATGACCGGGAGCACGTCGGCGACGAGCTCCACGGCGGTGGGTGCGGTTGAGCTCCGGGAGGTTGCTACACGGCTCGGGAGCAAGAACGGAAGGGAGGGGAAGATGGCTAAGCTCACAGTGAGTGCGACGGAGTCCTTGGTGCGGCCGGAGATGGACCGGAGCGACGACGGCGTTGAAGGGGATCTCCGGCGACGGTGAGCTCGGGCGAGGTCGGTGCGGTGGTCTCGGGCGTTGCGAGCGCTCGGGGCTCGGCTGCTCGATGAAGTGGACAGCGGCGGAGCTCCTGGACACGGTGAGACGGCGTGGGGTGGTCGGAGGGCGTGGCTACGGCGAGGGGGTGGCGGCGATGGCGTCGGCCATGGCTGGGGCGTGCGAGGGGGAGGAGCTGGAGAGGAGAGGGGGTGTCTGGGGGGTTCGGGGGAGAGAGGGAGGCCGATCCACGACGTCACCTGGCGAGGGGAGCGGCGAGGCGGCGAGCAGGTGCGTGGCGCACGCCGCGGTCGCCGTCGGGCACCTGCCTGCCTGCCTGGCCGGCAAGCAGCTCGCTGGAGCGGTGCTGGGCTGGGCCGGCAGGTGGGCCGGGGGCAGGCGCCAGGTAAGCTTTCCCCCTTTTTTTCTGTTTCTGTTTTTATTTAATATGTCTGCAACTTTGTTGAATTTAATAAAATACCTAGGCAACTTCAAAAATCACCAAATCACTCCTGGTCCATAGTTGGATTATTTCCAACATGAAACATTTTAGTTTGGAGGTATTTGAGCATTTAAATATTTTATATAATTTTAAATGCCCAAATTCAAATATTTATGAATTAATTCAAAAACCCTAAGATGGCCTAGGAAAATGTGCACCACTTTTGGCAGAGGTTCTGAACCAAGACAAAAATGATGGGCATTTTAGAAGGGCATTTCAGGTTCATTGAAAATTATTTTAGTAAACCCTAGTTGGTTTCAGAGGGGACTGGGGGTTCTGTCATCCCCATTTCAAGTTTCTGATGAAAGAGTAAACATGATGCAACACTCTAATGCATGACTAGCTAGGGTGTGACAATTATGTATGCCATGCTGTGTACCAGACCTGATGTAAACCTTGCCGTAAGTTTGGTAGGTAGGTACCAAAGTAATCCCGGCAAGGAACACTGGACAGCGGTCAAGAATATCCTGAAGTACCTGAAAATGACAAAGGACATGTTTCTCGTTTATGGAGGTGACGAAGAGCTCGTCGTAAAGGGTTACGTCGATGCTAGCTTCGACACAGATCTGGATGACTCTAAGTCACAAATCGGATACGTGTATATGTTGAATGGTGGAGCAGTAAGCTGGTGCAGCTGCAAGCAGAGTGTCGTGGCGGGATCTACATGTGAAGCGGAGTACATGGCAGCCTCGGAGGCAGCGCATGAAGCAATTTGGGTGAAGGAGTTCATCACCGACCTAGGAGTCATACCCAATGCGTCGGGGCCGATCAAACTCTTCTGTGACAACACTGGAGCTATTGCCCTTGCCAAGGAGCCCAGGTTTCACAAAAAGACCAAGCACATCAAGCGTCGCTTCAACTCCATCCGTAAAAATGTTCAAGATGGAGACATAGATATTTGCAAAGTACATACGGATCTGAATGTCGCAGATCCGTTGACTAAATCTCTCTCGCGAGCAAAACATGATCAACACCAGAACTCTATGGGTGTTCGATTCATCACAATGTAACTAGATTATTGACTCTAGTGCAAGTGGGAGACTGTTGGAAATATGCCCTAGAGGTAATAATAAAAGCATTATTATTATATTTCCTTGTTCATGATAATTGTCTTTTATTCATGCTATAATGGTATTATCCGGAAATCGTAATACACGTGTGAATACATAGACCACAATACGTCCCTAGTAAGCCTCTAGTTGACTAGCTCGTTGGTCAACAGATAGTCATGGTTTCCTGACTATGGACATTAGATGTCGTTGACAATGGGATCACATCATTAGGAGAATGATGTGATGGACAAGACCCATTCCTAAGCATAGCACAAGATCGTGTAGTTCATTTTGGTAGAGCTTTTACAATGTCAAGTATCTCTTCCTTAGACCATGAGATCGTGTAACTCCCGGATACCGTAGGAGAGCTTTGGGTGTACCAAACGTCACAACGTAACTGGGTGACTATAAAGGTGCACTACAGGTATCTCCGAGAGTGTCTGTTGGGTTGACACGGATCGAGACTGGGATTTGTCACTCTGTATGACGGAGAGGTATCTCTGGGCCCACTCGGTAATGCATCATAATAATGAGCTCAAAGTGACCAAGTGTTTGGTCACGGGATCATGCATTACGGTACGAGTAAAGTGACTTGCCGGTAACGAGACTGAACGAGGTATTGGGATACCGACGATCGAGTCTCGGGCATGTAACGTACCGATTGACAAAGGGAATTGCATACGGGGTTGATTGAATCCTCGACATCGTGGTTCATCCGATGATATCATCGAGGAGCATGTGGGAGCCAACATGGGTATCCAGATCCCGCTGTTGGTTATTGACCGGAGAGCCGTCTCGGTCATGTCTGCGTGTCTCCCGAACCCGTAGGGTCTACACACTTAAGGTTCGGTGATGCTAGGGTTATTAGGAAGACTTGTATGTGATTACCGAATGTTGTTCGGAGTCCCGGATGAGATCCCGGACGTCACGACGAGTTCCGGAATGGTCCGGAGGTGAAGATTTATATATGGGAAGTTGTCATATGGACACTGGAAAGTTTCGGAGGCATATCGGTATTGTACCGGGGCCACCGGAGGGGTTCCGGGGGTCCACCCCTCTCGGAGGGCCTCATGGGCCGCAAAGGGGCAGGGAACCAGCCTCTGGAGGGCTGGGCGCCCCCCCTCTAGATCTCATCTAGAGGGGGCCGGCCCCCTTCCCCCTTCCCCTATAAATAGAGGGGCGAGGGGAGGGCTGATCACCTGATCCAAGGCGCAGCCCCTCCCCTCCCCAACACCTCTCCTCCTCCGTTGAGTGCTTGGCGAAGCCCTGTCGGAGTACCGCCTCTCCATCATCATCACGCCGTCGTGCTGCTGCTGGAGCCTTCTTCCTCAACCTCTCCTTCCCCCTTGCTGGATCAAGAAGGAGGAGACGTCATCCGCTCCGTACGTGTGTTGAACGCGGAGGTGCTGTCCGTTCAGCACTTGATCATCGGTGAGTTGAATCACGGCGAGTACGACTCCATCATCACCGTTCTCTTAAACGCTTCCGCATGCGATCTACAAGTGGTATGTAGATGCAATCTCTCTCCCATGACTCGTTGCTTAGATGAACTCATAGATGGATCTTGGTGAAACCGTAGGAAAATTTTTATTTTCTGCAACGTTCCCCAACAGTATGTTTGTGTACGCGAGCGGTTTCAATTGTACCGTGTTAAATATATACTCCCTCCGTTCCAAAATAGATGACCCAACTTTGTACTAATTTAGTACAAGGTTGAGTCATCTATTTTGAAATGGAGGGAGTATATTTTGTATGTTATAGATTGTCCGGTTATGGTTGGTGGTTGAAGGCCAAGGAGGAAGTGAAAAGGGGAGATTGTTTGTCACGAAATGGAAAAGCAAGATTGTATCTATTCTCGTTCTCACATGGAAAACGGGTGACGGAGGAGTCCGGAGCACGCCGTAACTTTTGCAGTTCGCCCCTCTCGGCCGCATCTGAGCCTCCGCCGAGAGGCACGAGCTGTCCTTGGCCTGGCCAACGGAATTACCGCCGCCGCCGTCTCGTCTGAACCGGCAAGACGCCAAACCCGGCGCCCCCTCCTCCTCTCCTCCTCGGCCACCCACCCCCACCCCACCCCACCCCACCCAGCTGCCCCCTCCTCCCTCCCTCCCAAACCCCAGAATCCCCCGCCCGCGCCAACCCAACCCAATCCCGCGCGCCACACGCATGCCCGGCAGCAGGGCGGCGTCGACGGCGAGGACGAGGACGACGACGCGGCGCCACCGCGGGCGCCGCGCGGGCCGTCCATGAGCAGGAAGGGCGACCGCGCCGACAAGAAGCCCCACAACCCGAGATCACCGCGCGGCGTCGGGGGCGACAGGGAGGGCGGCGGCCGGCAGCAGCGGAGGGCGGACGGGGGGATGCGCATCGTGGTGCCGCTGCAGGGGGTGGTGCAGGGCCGCGGGGGGCTCGTCCTCGGCTCCCTCATCCCCTGCGCGCTCTTCTACTTCCTCCAGCTCTACATCAAGCGCAACCGCCCGCCGCCGGGCTCCCCCACGCCGGCCGCCCCCTCCTCCGCCTCACCCGCGGCCGCGGCGGGCCCGCTCTCGCCGATCCACCGCTCCCTCTCGCGGGGCCTCCTCTCCCCGCGCGCGCTCCCGGCCCTCTCCGCCCGCGGCGCCGTCGTCCGCGCGGGGGACGACGACTCCCTCTACTACGCCGGCCTCCGCCGCTGCGCCGACGACCCCTACCACCCGGCCTCCAACCCCTCCGGCGTCATCCAGCTCGGCCTCGCCGAGAACCACGTCAGCGCCTCTCCTTCCCTCCCCCCATTCCTCTCCTCTTCTGTTCTGGAAACCATTCCTGTTCCGTTCTCCAAATCAGTACCCACAGATAGATTGATTGACGTAGTTGGCGCCTGCTGATGATTGTGCAGCTGTCCCTGGATTTGGTGAGGGAATGGATGGAGGAGCACGCGGGGCCGGCGATGACGCCGGGCGGAGGCGACGAGGAGAGGGACCTCACCATCAGCGGGCTCGCCACGTACCAGCCATACGACGGGATACTTGCCTTGAAGATGGTAAGCCTAACAGAACCGGCCCCTGATTCTCATTCTCATTCTCATTCCTTCCATCCCATCCATAAAAAGATATCCAATTCTGTTAACTCCGGCAATGTCAAAATTAAGTGCTGCCGGAATCTTACTTTTCCTGATTCCATCGACAGAAAAAGCCAGTTTAATAATTCACTTCTCTTTGATTCGCATCAAGTTTTCTACAATCTGCAGTCGTTCGTTCCAACTTGTTTGTGTCCATGGAGCTGTATGATAATTAGTTTGATAAATACACTTGAGAATTAACTTATTTGTGCGTCAATTGAACAATATGATAATTAGTCTGCGTCACATTGATAAATATATTTCGTATCTTTAGTTTTTGTCTTTCAGCTATGCTATCTTTGGCATTAGTAGTACCACTGCTCTGATTTGGTAGCGTGGGCCTAGGCGGTTAGCCACAGTTTTGGATCAGCTCAATCGAACAACAGTGTCCAGTCAATTATTGAACCTACAAATAATCGTAGCAATTCCTCTAGAATATTGTGTGGTTAAGCCTGGAGTGAGGTACGATTGTTGACGTGATGTTGCGTAATTTGCTTCCTTTCCTCTTTTGAATTTTTGTGGCCATATACATGTTATCTGCATCAAACTGATATGTGCCAAAGAGTCACTATCTCACGTCTGTTTGTTCTTGGTTGTCAATTTTAGTTTTGTTGCTGCAATGATGCCGTCTGTCAACTGTTGACTTCCGAGGCATTGTCATTTTGATCAGCTCATTCCTGAAACAACAATTGATTTTCAAGATTTTCATTTCCATGATCCTGTGTCTTTTTAGCTGCTGTCAACTGTGTGAATCTGAACTGAAGGCATACTTCTAGATAGATCAGACCTTGGTGATTAATCTGGATGATATGCTGCTAAAACAGCGCACCACTCCTATTTTAGATTGGAGCTGCTTTTTGTTTTGCTTATTTTTCTGTCTTTTGTTATAGCCTTTTAGTGGATGCTTTCCATCCAAATCAGTCAAGGAATCTAACCTAGCCATTCTGCATTGTCATGCTTCTATGAAACTTGCCCCTTTACCTCATTTCTGGTGGTTATTTTCAGGATTAATACCGGAACGATAGCGTACTTTAAAAGGTGCTGTCGTGCTGATATATCAGAAAATAAATTTAATGATGAGCCCCCTAGGGCACACGTCATGCAGAAATTATGCTGAGACGCCACTCTGTTTTCCACATTAATATGTCGCTGCTTGTCCTATATTAGCTAGATGGTCATTAAGTTGGTACAAAAAGCTCCAAGTCTTTATTAGTATAGTTTGAATCTGCCACCAGATAATCAAACTAGTTTCCATGGCTAACCTTTTTGTTTTTCCTCATGGGTTAGTTTTCCAATATAAACTGTTTGATTTCATTTTCAGGCTCTTGCTGGATTTATGAGGCAAATAATGCATGAGTCAGTATCCTTTGATCCATCTCAAATGGTGATAACATCTGGTGCGACGCCTGCAATGGAAATACTGAGCTTCTGTATTGCTGATCCAGGAAATGCATTTCTTGTTCCGTCACCATACTACCCTGGGTATGTCTATCTTCCTCGCTCTCAGGTGTGTTTATAACCATATGGTTTGGTGTTCAGAGTGAAGTCCTGAATTTGTGATTTCATTTTCGCAGGTGGGACAGGGACATAAAATGGCGAACTGGTATTGAGTTGATACCCGTTCCTTGCCGTAGCACCGACAACTTTAACATCAGTATCACTGCTCTAGAAATAGCCTATAACCAGGCAAAGAAGCGAGGAGTAAGGGTTCGTGGGGTTCTCATATCTAATCCTTCCAACCCTACAGGAAGCTTTGTTCCCAAGCAAACACTGCATGATCTTCTAGACTTTGCTACTGAGAAGAACATCCACTTGATTTCTGATGAAGTATTTGCTGGCTCAACATTTGGAAGTGGTGAATTTGTCAGTGTGGCAGAGGTTGTGAACGAGCTAGAAGACTTTGACAGAGGCAGGGTTCACATAATCTACGGGCTCTCAAAAGACCTATCTCTTGCAGGGTTTCGAGTCGGAGTCATATATTCGTATAACGAAAGCATTGTGGAGGCAGCCGCCAAGATTGCCAGATTCTCATCTGTGTCGACCCCGACCCAGCGCCTTCTTGTTGCCATGCTTTCGGACCAGAAGTTTATTTCAAATTACCTGAAAGTTAACAGAGAGAGGCTGCGCAAGGCGTACAATCTGCTCGTTGATGCTTTGAAGCAGGTGGGCATCGAGTGCTTCAAGAGCAGCGGAGGGTTCTACTGCTGGGCAGACATGAGCAAGTTCATCCGGTCTTACAGCGAGAAAGGAGAGCGCAGGCTTTGGGACAGGCTGTTGGAGGAGGCGAAGGTCAATGTCACCCCAGGTTCATCTTGCCATTGCATTGAGCCTGGGTGGTTTAGGTGCTGTTTCACAACGTTGAGGGAGCGGGATATTCCTGTGGTGGTGGAAAGGCTCAGGAGGGTCACAGCTAGCCACAAATCAAACCGCTGAAACGCCTAGAGAACTCCTTTCGGGCCTGTAGGGTGTCAAGAAATAACTGCTTCGCCAGGTGCTTCGAGGAAAACGCAGGAGCACACAGGGAAAAAAATGCCTTAACCTGACCTGTTCCGATCAGAGTGATTCCGTCTTGGCATCTACCATTGGGGGAGGTTTGAAACTGACAGTTGGTGGAAACAGTCATGTCTTTGGTGGTGGAACTAAGAACAGGGATCTTGTTCATATCCGTCATGTCCTCCCTGTTCCCGTTGAATCCAAGCGCGGCAGCTCTTTGGAAGGTTGTAATTGTGTCGATTCTCATCTGCTTCCCCGTAGGTGTCACAGGCGGTAAATTGTCCGTCTCATGGTAGGCGTGGGTCAAATCTTGTGTTCATTCACCCGTTCAATCCTGTTATCTTCTTTTTTGGCAATTTTGTTCTTTGGTAACATAAGTTAGTGTCGAGGAATTCGGTTTCTGCCGTTCTTGTCATCTGTAAAGTATCCAGTTTGGAATTCAGGTTCTTCCTCCTTTTGCAATTTTGTTCTTTGGTAACATAAGTTAGTGTTGAGGAATTAAGGTTCTTGTCATCTGTAAAGTATCCAGTTTGTGACGGCATTTTCGGGGCACCGCATTGCGTTGTGTCATCAAAAGTACTCCCTCCGTAAACTAATACTCCCTTTGTCCCAAAATAAGTGTCAAGTTTAGTATAACTTTATACTAAAGTTAGTAAAAAGTCGAGACACTTATTTTAAGACGGAGAGAGTATAAGAGTGTTTAGAACACTACTTTGTGATATAAATGCTCTTATATTAGTTTATAGAGGGAGTATTTATTTGTTCACTAGGCAGTATGATTTTTCAGTTTTGTTTCTTGTAGACTAATGTTCCCAACAGGAAAGCTCAGTGATGAAATTCACTGAAAATCGTGTAGGCTGCAGTAACCTAATCCTTTTTTTTACACTGTAGTAACCTACTCCCTCTATTTCAAAATAATTGAAGTTCTAGGATTGCCAAGTCAAACTTTAAAAAGTTTGACCCAGTCTAGGAAAAAATGGGCTAATATCTAAATGTAGAGTATGTATGTAATATGAAAATATATTTCGCAGGCAATTTAATGGTGCAAATTGGGTGTTGCAGATGTTTATATATTGTTGTATAAACTTGATCAAAATTAATAAAGTTTGACCTAGGACAAAACTAGAGCTTCAATTATTTTGAAACGGAGGGAACAATTTTTATTCTGATACTTGCTTCTATTCAGTCATTTTGTTCGGCTTATACAATCTTTTTTTTGTGTGGTACAGTAAGTACGGTGTGATTTCTTGAATAAAAGCTGCAAGGCCTGGTTCCAGATTTTCGTTACTCGGTGTTACCTTGGAGTGTATCATGACTTAATAACTATACAAAAGGCAGCAATTCCAACTCAAACAAGAAGAAGAAGAAGAAGAAGAATAAGCAAAGTCTAATCTTGTTTGTTCGAATTTTGAGGGAATATTCGAATTCTGTTCCCAGGAAAGGAACTACATTCTCGACTTTATTTGAGGTAACGAAAATATCTTGTCGAATTTGATACAACCAAAGTAATTTGATACCGCCAATCCAAATACGCGACCCATAAAGCGTGGGCGGCCCAGCAGCCCAAACCCACGAGACCCAGACCCGCAGACCGCCTTCCCCCCCCCCCACTCCTCTCCGCTTCCAGACTCCTCTTCGCCGCCGATTCGTCCCGCCGCCCCATCCGCTCCGTCGCGACGCCATGGTAAGCAAGAAAGCCCCAGATCCCACCCACCTCGTCCCCTCTCGTCCTCTTCCCCCTACCCCAGCGTTCCGACCGAAGCTCTAATTTCGTTTCCCCTCCCTCTCTCCCCCCACCCCCAAACCCGCAGTCGGTGACGCTGCACACGAACCTGGGGGACATCAAGGTGGAGGTTTTCTGCGACCAGGTGCCGCGGACGGCGGAGAACTTTTTAGCCCTGTGCGCGAGCGGCTACTACGACGGCACCGTCTTCCACCGCAACATCAAGGGGTTCATGGTGCAGGGCGGCGACCCGACGGGCACCGGCAAGGGCGGCGCCTCGATCTGGGGCGGCAAGTTCGCGGACGAGTTCCGGGAGGCGCTCAAGCACGGCGCCCGGGGCACCCTGTCCATGGCCAACTCCGGGCCCAACACCAACGGCAGCCAGTTCTTCATCACCTACGCCAAGCAGCCCCACCTCAACGGCCACTACACCGTGTTCGCCAAGGTCATCCACGGCTTCGACGTGCTCGACCTCATGGAGAAGACCCCCACCGGCCCCGCCGACCGCCCCCTCGCCGAGATCAGGCTCAACCGCGTCACCGTCCACGCCAACCCCCTCGCCGGGTAGGCCTTTCTTCTCTCCTGGATGGCTGGCCTGGCCTGGCCTGGCCTCTGCTGCTAATCTAGGAACCGGAACCAAATTTGGCTCTGTAATATCATCATCGTCTGGTTACCTGAATTCTACCTACCTGCCTACCCGCAAGAACATGATGCTGCTAGTATACTGGTGTGTTGAATGATGATACTGCAATGCAAGCGTTTGGTTAAGTGAATTAAGCTGCGGGAGGATTTGTCACCTGAATTTAGTTGCCTGAATTTTACCTGCCTGCAAGAACAACATGAAACTGTACTGGTTATAGTGACTGATTATACTGCTGCAACTGTTTGGTTTGGTGTTTCGCTGGCTTGTGACTGATTCTTCATCCACCCGACGAACACACACGATTTTGCTGTCATCAGCTCCAAAATTTACATGATCTAACTCTCGGAGTGTTTGTGTTTGTAACCTGTTCTGATCTACCCCGTCGTGCCCGCTGGCATTCGCGACCGCACGGTTGCGGCTGCGGCTCCCTCGCCGGCGCAGTTGGATCTCCAGCCGGCCGATAGGAAGATGTGCCATTGTTGGTGCGATTGCTAGTTTGTTTGTCAGAATGCAAGTTGATAATGGTTGTGAGAAAACTGACAAGGATTTGTGTTGTGCTGAATACTGGGAGGGGATGGCCTGGATTCAAGCATCAGGTTTCGAGTAACAGCGATCTAATTAAGCACCCAATCACTTGCAACTAATAGAGGGCCTCTTTAAATAAGAAACCTCTACAGGTCGATCGGCCCAATTGTTTTACAGATAATCTTGCTTTGGCGATGGCTGCGGGCAACTAGGGATGTGACTTGCAGATTTCTTTGTCATCTCAGAAGGCTCTCGTTCGCAAGTTTTTCACATTTCTAGGAGTCTTCATAGCATTGCCCATAATGTTGCTCACCAGGTTCTGAGCAGTTCAGTTCAACCCGTCTTTGGTTGTTCCAATTTAGCTCATAGGCACACTTGTTGCCCTGTTCTTTCTCTGTTATCTCTTCAAGCTCTACAGGGATGTGTAATTCACGCTGTACTGTGTTTTTGAGCTGAATGAAATTTGCCGCCTTGAGCGCCTTTTCCCGTTTAGAAAAAAGAAAAAGAAAAAAAAGGCAAAGAGGACATCTCACAACTTCATCCAATCCATGCTTTTGAAAGAGAAATATGAATCGTAGTATATCGGCACAAGCAGACTTTGGGTAATGCCATGAATACATACTAGAACCACATGTATCAGCAAAAGCAAAATGTTCCATTCCCAGGGTTACAACTAAAGCCGCAAACCTTAACCAGCACTCAGTTCAAGCAAAGCCACCATTGAAGCTGGGCATTACAAGTACGCAAGCCAATCAGGCGGTTTTGCTTGTTGCCAAGTCTAGTCTCTTGCCAGGCATAAAAGCGCCGCACAAATAGCATAAACGATACAAAATCTTTGACAGGGGAAAGAAGAAGGCGGACATCCATTGCATGTTTCTTGTTCTTCAACAGTTGAAAGAGGTGTTATCTATCAGCTGCAAATTGCTGTCAAATGCTCTTGCATTTATTCTCCTTAACATGGCATCGCACTTGCCATCTGCATTATTCTCTGGCAAGCCCTGGTTATAGAGGGAAATGGTTCTCAGATACCACAACTCAAAACAAGTACTTCCTCTGTAAACTAATATAAGAGTGTCTAGATAACTAAAATAGTAATCTAAACGCTCTTATATTAGTTTACGGAGGGAGTACTAGTAAACTGAAACAAACTGAGGAATAGAAAGCATGTGTCTCTAAGCCTCTCCGTTTCTACACGAAGAGGGAAATGTATTATTACACTGAAATATACCAAATGGGAATGAGGATTTTAACTCACCATAATACAAAGTTTTCCACGAATACGTTTGTGCGATACAAACAGCTACTTTTGGAGTGCCACTAAAAATCACTATGCTGGTTGCTGAAGAGCGTCCAATTTGATTGAAATGCTCACGGGTTCAACTCTTATTTCCAAACGACACAAACATGTTTCTGAAGTTATCTACGCAGTTAAACATGCATCTGCAGTACAAGACCAGAAAATTACTGACCATAAACATTAGCATGGCATCTAAACTCATATATATATATATATATATATATATATATATATATATATATATATATATATATATATATATATATATATCACTGCGACCATTTAGTGTTGACCTATCAAGACATCATAAGTAAAATTTACATTCAATAAGTTTGATTTATTAGTACAGCCCAGCTGTTACAAGATATGCCACTAGGTACAAGCTTAACATTATTAGGCTAGAAATATGTTTCTGATGTAGTGTATGTCTCAGCCGTCCATGCCTAAGTCGATGTATGAGGCTGGTTTGGTTAGTGGGCTTGCCATGTGGAAAGCCAGAGTCAGTTACAGTCGCAAATTCAAGCATGATTATTGGGTCATTGCGAATATGATGATGCCAAAACAGCATTTTTTTGGGGGTCTAATTTACAAACATCAGGAGCAATAGTATGATCCGAAGTCTCTAATTGCAAGTGCATCGTGAGATAAAAACAAATAAATTTTAAAAATAAGCCACTACGGTAAATTTTACCGCACAAATCATAGCAGGCATGATAACTTGGTGACACGACCAACCAACAGAACAAAAATTTAACATGCTGCCTCATGCACCCTCAGCTGAAGTGTGACTCTCATCAGCCAAAAGCGAGAATTCATTACACATGATGCATGCTGCACATCCCAACAGAAATAAAAAATGCTGTGAAGTGACAGTTTTTTGGAAAAATAGTGGTGTTTGCTGCTACTAATGCTGTAACACTTGGTGCTTTATGCAATCTGATGAATGGATCCCACCACAAACAAACTAACTAAAGCAATCAATGGTCAAGGAGAAGAACGTGGCATGCTGAGGAGAAGGAACTAGCAGACGCAAACGGTTCAATAAGTAGGTAAAAATGGGGAAAAGAAAAAAAAGACTCAAGGGAAAGTAGCCAATGCATGTCAAATCCATCCTAACTCGTGCATACTATGATGCTGATTACTATTTCAGTAGAATTTCTGTATGACACTGAAAATGAGTACAGTCATATTCACAAGATGAGAAACAAATGCTTCTTGCTCATCCTGAAATTCACAGATTTGGAATTGCACAGATGTACTAACCATTAGGATAGCACCTAAACACCGACAAGCAATATGAATGAGTATTATAAAGGGTGGAAAGTAACTTGGTCACACCAGTGTTAATTCAAATTCAGCACGGTTTACCAAAGTAGAGAATGCTAATGTACACACTACCATATAGCTAACACTTGCATCATATTGCAATTACAATGTCATATGCATGAAAAAAGAAGTAATTAAAGATGGAGGACAAACTTACCACTTCAAATAGTTGGCGGGGACAAGGATGGTGGGAGATCGGCATACAGGTCGCCAGTTCTGGCACGGCGACCAGTCTGACAGAACCACTCAATCTGAAATGTCTGGAGATTCAGTGAAAAATAATCAAGTAGTAGCATATTATGCCGTGGAAACCCAATTAGGAGTACGTATCCACCAGCTACACCCAAGATGCCATAGCTATAATTCACCGGCAAAGGGATTACGGACTTTGATTGCCACTGGTTTACGCCATTCTCATCCTTATGATGCGGGCCTGTTTGGTTTATGCCCCCAACTTACCCTACCAAAATATTGGTCATGCCAAATTCCCTATGCGTTGCTTGGTTTGTTGCCAAATATTTGGCTGCCAACGAGTCCATTGTTGCTTCCTTCACAGATTCTTGCCAAATCTTTGGCCAACCCTGGGCGTTGGAATCCCACGCCAAATAATTGGCAAGCCAATATTGGCAGGGCAGCTATAGGCAAGAACCAAACATACCCGAGGAGATGGAGAAGAAGAATAGTGGCTGCAACTACTGCGGGGTGGGCCCCGTCTGTCTCTCCCTTCTCTCCCATGCTCCCTCGGCTCGGCTATAATTTCAGGGGCTTCTTGGAGCCGTTGGATCTCAGATCCGATGGCTCCCGGGAGTTCTTGAACATTTTGCAACAATGTCATCCAAGAGTCTTACAATTGTGCGTAGGTTGTACCATGGTATCACCTGAAAATTGCCCGGAGAACACAGCTATGCAGATAACCCTTTTCAACCGATGCATGCACGATGCTTCTGTTGGGAACGCAGTAATTTCAAAAAATTTCCTACGCACACGCAAGATCATGGTGATGATATAGCAACGAGAGGGGAGAGTGTTCGTCCACGTATCCTCGTAGACCATAAGCGGAAGCGTTATGACAACGCGGTTGATGTAGTCGTACGTCTTCACGATCCGACCGATCCAAGCACCGAACGTACGGCACCTCCGAGTTCAGCACACGTTCAGCTCGATGACGATCCCCGGGCTCCGATCCAGCAAAGCTTCGGGGATGAGTTCTGTCAGCACGACGGCGTGGTGAAGATGATGATGCTCTACCGGCGCAAGGCTTCGCCTAAGCTTTGCGACGATATGACCGAGGTGGAATATGGTGGAGGGGGGCACCGCACACGGCTAAGGAACGATCCGTAGATCAACTTGTGTGTCTAGGGTGCCCCCCCGCCCCCGTATATAAAGGAGCCAGGGGGGAGGAGGCGGCCGGCCAAGGAGGGCGCGCCAAGGGGGGAGTCCTACTCCCACCGGGAGTAGGACTCCCTTCTTTCCTAGTTGGAATAGGAGAAGGGGGGGAAGAGGAGGAAGAGGGGAAGGAAAGGGGGGCGCCGCCCCCCTTCCCTTGTCCTATTCGGACTAGGAGGGGGAGGGGCGTGCGGCCCCCTCCTGGCTCCTTCTCTCTTCTCCCTCGTGGCCCATGTAGGCCCATTAACCCCCTGGGGGGTTCCGGTAACCTCCCGGTACTCCGGTAAAATGCTGATTTCACCCGGAACCATTCCGATGTCCAAACATAGGCTTCCAATATATTAATATTTATGTCTCGACCATTCCGAGACTCCTCGTCATGTCCGTGATCACATCCGGGACTCCGAACAAACTTCGGTACATCAAAACTTGTAAACTCATAATAAAACTGTCATCGAAACGTTAAGCGTGCGGACCCTACGGGTTCGAGAACTATGTAGACATGACCTAAAACCATTCTCGGTCAATAACCAATAGCGGGACCTGGATGCCCATATTGGTTCCTACATATTCTACGAAGATCTTTATCGGTCAAACCGCATAACAACATACGTTGTTCCCTTTGTCATCGGTATGTTACTTGCCCGAGATTTGATCGTCGGTATCCAATACCTAGTTCAATCTCGTTACCGGCAAGTCTCTTTACTCGTTCTGTAATACGTCATCTCATAACTAACTTATTAGTTATAATGCTTGCAAGGCTTAAGTGATGAGTATTACCGAGAGGGCCCAGAGATACCTCTCCGACAATCGGAGTGACAAAACCTAATCTTGAAATACGCCAACTCAACATGTACCTTCGGAGACACCTGTAGTACTCCTTTATAATCACCCAGTTACATTGTGACGTTTGGTAGTACCCAAAGTGTTCTTCCGGTAAACGGGAGTTGCATATTTCTCATAGTTGCAGGAACATGTATAAGTCATGAAGAAAGCAATAGCAGAATACTAAACGATCAAGTGCTAAGCTAACGGGATGGGTCATGTCAATCACATCATTCTTCTAATGATGTGATCCCATTAATCAAATGACAACACATGTCTATGGTTAGGAAACATAACCATCTTTGATTAATGAGCTAGTCAAGTAGAGGCATACTAGTGACTATATGTTTGTCTATGTATTCACACATGTATCATGTTTCCGGTTAATACAATTCTAGCATGAATAATAAACATTTATCATGATATGAGGAAATAAATAATAACTTTATTATTGCCTCTAGGGCATATTTCCTTCAGTCTCCCACTTGCACTAGAGTCAATAATCTAGATTACATAGTAATGATTCTAACACCCATGGAGTTTTGGTGTTGATCATGTTTTGCTCGTGAGAGAGGCTTAGTCAACGGGTCTGCAACATTCAGATCCGTATGTATTTGCAAATCTCTATGTCTCCCACTTGGACTTGGTCCCGAATGGAATTGAAGCATCTCTTGATGTGCTTGGTCCTCTTGTGAAATCTGGATTCCTTTGCCAAAGCAATTGCACCAGTATTGTCACAGAAGATCTTCATTGGTCCCGATGCACTAGGTATGACACCTAGATCGGTAATGAACTCCTTCATCCAGACTCCTTCATTTGCTGCTTCAGAAGCAGCTATGTACTCCGCTTCACATGTAGATCCAGCCACGACGCTTTGTTTAGAACTGCACCAACTTACAGCTCCACCGTTTAATATAAACACGTATCCGGTTTGCGATTTAGAGTCGTCCGGATCAGTGTCAAAGCTTGCATCGACGTAACCTTTTACGACTAGCTCTTTGTCACCTCCATATACGAGAAACATATCCTTAGTCCTTTTCAGGTATTTCAGGATGTTCTTGACCGCTGTCCAGTGATCCACTCCTGGATTACTTTGGTACCTTCCTGCCAAGCTTATTGCTAAGCATACGTCAGGTCTGGTACACAGCATTGCATACATGATAGAGCCTGTGGCTGAAGCATAGGGAACATCTTTCATTTTCTCTCTATCTTCTGCTGTGGTCGGGCATTGAGTTTGACTCAACTTCACACCTTGTAGCACAGGCAAGAAACTTTTCTTTGCCTGATCCATTTTGAACTTTTTCAAAATTTTGTTAAGGTATGTGCTTTGTGAAAGTCCTATTAAGCGTCTTGATCTATCTCTATAGATCTTGATGCCTAATATGTAAGCAGCTTCACCGAGGTCTTTCATCGAAAAACTTTTATTCAAGTATCCCTTTATGCTATCCAGAAATTCTATATCATTTTCAATTAATAATATGTCATCTACATATAAAATCAGAAATGCTACATAGCTCCCATTCACTTTCTTGTAAATACAGGCTTCTCCAAAAGTCTGTATAAAACCATATGCTTTGATCACACTATCAAAACGTTTATTCCAACTCCGAGATGCTTTCACCAACCCATAAATAGATCGCTGGAGTTTGCACACTTTGTTAGCACCTTTTGGATCAACAAAACCTTCTGGTTGCATCATATACAACTCTTCTTCCAGAAATCCATTCAAGAATGCAGTTTTGACATCCATTTGCCAAATTTCATAATCGTGAAATGCAGCAATGGCTAACATGATTCGGACAGACTTAAGCATCGCTACGGGTGAGAAAGTCTCATCATAGTCAACCCCTTGAACTTGTCGAAAACCTTTCGCAACAAGTCAAGCTTTATAGACAGTTATATTACCATCAGCGTCAGTCTTCTTCTTAAAAATCCATTTATTCTCAATGGCTTGCCGATCATCGGGCAAGTCAACCAAAGTCCATACTTTGTTTTCGTACATGGATCCCATCTCAGATTTCATGGCCTCTAGCCATTTTGCGGAATCTGGGCTCATCATCGCTTCCTCATAGTTCGTAGGTTCATCATGGTCAAGTAACATGACTTCCAGAATTGGATTACCGTACCACTCTGGTGTGGATCTTATTCTGGTAGACCTGCGAGGTTCAGTAGAAACTTGATCTAAAGTTTCATGATCAATATCATTAGCTTCCTCACTAGTTGGTGTAGTTGTCACAGGAACTGGTTCTTGTGACAAACTACTTTCCAACAAGGGAGTAGATACAGTTATCTCATCAAGTTCTACTTTCCTCCCACTCACTTCTTTCGAGAGAAACTCCTTCTCTAGAAAGGATCCGAATTTAGCAACGAAAATCTTGCCCTCAGATCTGTGATAGAAGGTGTACCCAATAGTCTCCTTTGGGTATCCTATGAAGACACATTTCTCCGATTTGGGTTCGAGCTTATCTGGTTGAAGTTTCTTTACATAAGCATCGCAGCCCCAAACTTTAAGAAACGACAACTTTGGTTTCTTGCCAAACCACAGTTCATAAGGTGTCGTCTCAACGGATTTTGATGGTGCCCTATTTAACGTGAATGCGGCCGTCTCTAAAGCATAACCCCAAAACGTTAGCGGTAAATCTGTAAGAGACATCATAGATCGCACCATATCTAGTAAAGTACGATTACGACGTTCGGACACACCATTTCGTTGTGGTGTTCCGGGTGGCGTGAGTTGCGAAACTATTCCGTATTGTTTCAAGTGTAGACCAAACTCGTAACTCAAATATTCTCCTCCACGATCAGATCGTAGAAACTTTATTTTCTTGTTACGATGATTTTCCACTTCACTATGAAATTCTTTGAACTTTTCAAATGTTTCAGACTTGTGTTTCATTAAGTAGATATACCCATATCTGCTCAAATCATCTGTGAAGGTGAGAAAATAACGATACCCGCCGCACGCCTCAACATTCATTGAACCACAAACACCAGTATGTATGATCTCCAACAAATCAGTTGCTCGCTCCATAGTTCCGGAGAACGGCGTTTTAGTCATCTTGCCCATGAGGCACGGTTCGCAAGTACCAAGTGATTCATAATCAAGTGATTCCAAAAGCCCATCAGTATGGAGTTTCTTCATGCGCTTTACACCGATATGACCTAAACGGCAGTGCCACAAATAAGTTGCACTATCGTTATCAACTCTGCATCTTTTGGTTTCAGCACTATGAATATGTGTATCACTCTATCGAGATTTAATAAAAATAGACCACTCTTCAAGGGTGCATGACCATAAAAGATATTACTCATATAAATAGAAAAACCATTATTCTCTAATTTAAATGAATAACCGTCTCGCATCAAACAAGATCCAGATATAATGTTCATGCTCAACGCTGGCACCAAATAACAATTATTTAGGTCTAAAACTAATTCCGATGGTATATGTAGAGGTAGCGTGCCGACTAAAGGAAATATGCCCTAGAGGCAATAATAAAGTTATTATTTATTTCCTCATATCATGATAAATGTTTATTATTCATGCTAGAATTGTATTAACCGGAAACATGATACATGTGTGAATACATAGACAAACATATAGTCACTAGTATGCCTCTACTTGACTAGCTCATTAATCAAAGATGGTTATGTTTCCTAACCATAGACATGTGTTGTCATTTGATTAATGGGACCACATCATTAGAAGAATGATGTGATTGACATGACCCATCCCGTTAGCTTAGCACTTGATCGTTTAGTATTATGCTATTGCTTTCTTCATGACTTATACATGTTCCTGCAACTATGAGAAATATGCAACTCCCGTTTACCGGAAGAACACTTTGGGTACTACCAAACGTCACAACGTAACTGGGTGATTATAAAGGAGTACTATAGGTGTCTCCGAAGGTACATGTTGAGTTGGCGCATGATGCTCTACCGGCGCAGGGCTTCGCCTAAGCTTTGCGACGATATGACCGAGGTGGAATATGGTGGAGGGGGGCGATCCGTAGATCAACTTGTGTGTCTAGGGTGCCCCCCCCCCCGCCCCCGTATATAAAGGAGCCAGGGGGGAGGAGGCGGCCGACCAAGGAGGGCGCGCCAAGGGGGGAGTCCTACTCCCACCGGGAGTAGGACTCCCTTCTTTCCTAGTTGGAATAGGAGAAGGGGGGGAAGAGGAGGAAGAGGGGAAGGAAAGGGGGGGCGCTGCCCCCCTTCCCTTGTCCTATTCGGACTAGGAGGGGGAGGGGCGTGCGGCCCCCTCCTGGCTCCTTCTCTCTTCTCCCTCGTGGCCCATGTAGGCCCATTAAACCCCCGGGGGGTTCCGGTAACCTCCCGGTACTCCGGTAAAATGCTGATTTCACCCGGAACCATTCCGATGTCCAAACATAGGCTTCCAATATATTAATCTTTATGTCTCGACCATTCTGAGACTCCTCGTCATGTCCGTGATCACATCCGGGACTCCGAACAAACTTCGGTACATCAAAACTTGTAAACTCATAATAAAACTGTCATCGAAACGTTAAGCGTGCGGACCCTACGGGTTCGAGAACTATGTAGACATGACCTAAAACCATTCTCGGTCAATAACCAATAGCGGGACCTGGATGGCCATATTGGTTCCTACATATTCTACGAAGATCTTTATCGGTCAAACCTCATAACAACATACGTTGTTCCCTTTGTTAGCGGTATGTTACTTGCCCGAGATTTGATCGTCGGTATCCAATACCTAGTTCAATCTCGTTACCGGCAAGTCTCTTTACTTGTTCTGTAATACGTCATCTCATAACTAATATTAGTTATAATGCTTGCAAGGCTTAAGTGATGAGTATTACCGAGAGGGCCCAGAGATACCTCTCCGACAATCGGAGTGACAAAACCTAATCTCGAAATACGCCAACTCAACATGTACCTTCGGAGACACCTGTAGTACTCCTTTATAATCACCCAGTTACGTTGTGACGTTTGGTAGTACCCAAAGTGTTCTTCCGGTAAACGGGAGTTGCATATTTCTCGTAGTTGCAGGAACATGTATAAGTCATGAAGAAAGCAATAGCAGAATACTAAACGATCAAGTGCTAAGCTAACGGGATGGGTCATGTCAATCACATCATTCTTCTAATGATGTGATCCCATTAATCAAATGACAACACATGTCTATGGTTAGGAAACATAACCATCTTTGATTAATGAGCTAGTCAAGTAGAGGCATACTAGTGACTATATGTTTGTCTATGTATTCACACATGTATCATATTTTCGATTAATACAATTCTAGCATGAATAATAAACATTTATCATGATATGAGGAAATAAATAATAACTTTATTATTGCCTCTAGGGCATATTTCCTTCAGCTTCATATCCAGCCTTCCATTCACAGAATAAAGTGCGACACATCCATCAGATTACCAATTGTTCATGAATCATGAACGTAGTGTCGTGTGTATAGTAGTGTCGTTGTCCTTAGTTTCAGCTCCAACTAAAGGAATCCGGGTAATCAAAAAGTTTTATTCCAAAGTTTCAGAATTACAGCCAGCTCGCAAAATCTTAACAACACAAGGTGTAGCCAATATGTCGTGCTAAAAAAGTGCAAGAAAACTAAAAAGAGTCTAAGGACTCTTCTATTCTAGCGAGATGCTAGACGAATAAAGAGCACTTGCTGCTCCACCCACAGCGCTTCCTACCTCTCTTCCAAACCCTCTATGGTAGCGTGAATGTGCCCTTCTTTCTTTGCATGATCCATTGTTCTAACACTTCACAACTGGTTGTTTAGCACTCCACGGTGCCCTTTAATCTCATTTTTCAGTTCCTCCGTTTCGGTAGCAAGGCTGCTGCGTAGTGGATTGCGATTGGTAGGGTTTGTACAAACAAGCCCTCCAGGCAGAATTCATTTATGCAAACGATGAATTATGAGTGGCAACCGGCTCGAGATGTTAAATTCAGAACAATTGAACCAAATATTCTTACAATGCAATTTCAATGTTTGTGTGGCTGGAAAAGGGCAATGGAAGAGGGTCCTTGGATTTTCGGGGATTATGTTGTTCTTCTAAAGGAGTATGACGGATTCTCTGAAATTGGTACCTCTGGTATGGATAGCATCAATGTGTTCGTCAGAGTTAAGGATCTGTTCAATGAGCAAAAACCCTACGCGTCTTATAGCACGGGAAGTGACCATGATTGTGGTGCAAAGTCACTACTCCATGATGGTACGCCATTCAAAAGGCCATCAACAAAGTGTTACAGTGGTATGCACAAGTGCAAAAAAGGTGACCAAGGGCCGCATCACTCGAAGAGCTCGTAAGTTTTTGCATCTTTAGTGCTCTTGTGTCGGCCATTTTAGTATTTTTTTCTCAATGTTGCAACTTGTTGATTATGTCATTGGCTAGCACGCACATCATTGTGCGTTGTCCAAACGACAAAGGGAAAACCCTTCACATTGATGCATTGTTGAATGAAGCTCAATCGGCATAGCAACTGGATATACACGTGCCTATGAAGAAGTTTTGGCTCGAGGAGAGGAAGCTTGAGATGGAGCCCGCTTTTGAGGAGTGGAGAATATGAGGTCTTTGGCACAAACATCCGGTTCTTCTGCTTTTGGGATCGATGTATTTAAAAAGTTTATTGAACATGCGGTGCTCTAGAATTTAAATGTATGGTTGAATTGTTATTCATCTAGATACATTTGTCAAAGTGAACCTGGACTAGAGGCAGAGATTTGGTTTTGTTTTATTCTATCTTTTCAGTGAAAGGGGTGTGCATTTGGTTCTTGCGGTTGGATGCCCCCCCTATCATTGCAGACACGTCTGGATATGTTCGCGGACATTTGAAGCCATATGATTTGGTGATTCATGTTTGAGTTGCCCTTATATGTTTCCAAGTGGATAGTATGGACACTTTATGCCTCCAATGTTATCCCTCAATTGTCTCATGGACACGAGCGGACACCTCTAATCCCCTAGCCCAGAACCAAACCTGGTGGAGGGGGCGACAAGAGGAGTCCGGACGATCCACCCGACCCACTGTCAGTTGGGTGACATCTTCTCACGCTAGATATTATTTGACGCTTAGAATACAAAACGGTATGTGGCGCACATTGCACGGTTTCATAAGTAGGTCGGCCCATTTAGTCTCCCTTTTGCTCTTTTTTTCTTAAAAAAAGAAAACCAAGTTCATTTAAGATTTTTTTGGTTTTTCTCCAGCACTGGTTTTGCTCGCTTTTCTTTTTCTTATTTTTTTGTTTTCTATTTCAATTTCCTTTTTCTCTTTCAAATTCATGAAATTGTTTAAAATTTGAAACCATTTTGCAAATTCATAGTTTTTTAAAATGAAAAAAATTCAATTTTTTCTGAACCTTTTCTAAAATTAGGGAATTTTTCATTTTGTGAACTTTTTTCAAATTATGAACTTTTCCAAGTTTTTTTAAATTCATGAACTTTTCTCAATTTTGTGATTTTTTTCCAAATTTAATAAAAGTTTTTAAAATTAATGATCTTTTTCAAAAAATAGAAATTTTAAAATTCGTGAAACTTTTCATTTTTGGTAAAAGGCAACGATCAATATCCTACCTTGTAAAGCGGGCCTAATAATCAAGCCATATCACCAACCGAACCAATAATCTGCAATCTCCCACGCTAGTTGTTGTTTAACACGCACACATCCATGCGGCCATGCCTGGAGGTATACGCTTCAATCATAGAACTATACTATCTACTCGAAATATGAGCTGGATTAGTGCTGCATTAGGCCGCTAATGCCACTTTTTTTGAGGGAATGTCATCATGGGTACAATAGTAACATCGTTTGCAAGGTTTTCTACCACGAAATCTGGTGGTTCATAGACCCAATTACAAGCAAGATTATTATCAAAAGCATATTTAGCTAAGCTATGTGGCACCTGGTTGGCTTCCCTCAAACAATGCAGGAATTGAACATAACCAATCATCCCAGCTAAAATAAAACAATCTGCGTAGATTCTATCTTGTCCCGAGCATGCATTAGTCACTTCCAG
>NC_057803.1:695958192-695966113 GCF_018294505.1 Triticum aestivum
CCTTTTTTGAGGGAAAAGCCATCATGGCGGTTTATATTTCATGTGAAAAAGGGCTACATCGTTTGAGAGTACATCAAGGAGAAAGTCCGGAGCCTCGGTCTGCCACACAATAGTTCTCGAGGGCTCCGACTTCGTAGCCAACAAATCAGCCGCCATATTGGCCTCCCTAGGGCAATGACAGAATTTAACTGAAAGAAAATTACGACATAAGAAAGCACATTCTTCATAGATGGCCCCCGCTGGTCCCAAAGAGTTTCCTCCCTGTTGCATGGTTTGGATTACATCCATGCAGTCAGCTTGGATCTCCACCTTATTGCATCCGGTGTTATTCGCCAAGATCAAGCCATCCTTGAGTCCTCTAGCTTCTGCTGTTTCCGCATCCTCCACGAAAGGAATATTGCATGCCGACGCCATGATAAAACCTCCCATGGAGTCTCTGATGATAGCCCCCGTACCTCCAGTACCACTGTCTGGATCGAAAGAGGCATCAACGTTGAGACAAACGAACCCTTCCGCTGGTTTAGTCCATCCATGCCTTTTGATCCGCGTCGTCCCGTGCTTCCTTGATCTCATGAAGTTCTTTGTCAACGTGACAATGGCCTGGGCCGACCGAGCCGGCTCTCGCATGGTCTCACCATGGGCAAAACCCCGGCGCTCCCACCATATGTACCACACCGCCACGACCGCTAGCTCCTTCCTGGTAATTCCCAGGAATGATGGCATCGCGTCATTGGGCATCAGCAGTAGATCACCTAGGACTGATGAGCCCTCCGACTCTGCTTCACAGAGTTCAGTAATAGTGGAAGCCAATCCGAGCTTTGTCCAGATTTCTTGGACCCTGTTGCATCTGAAAAAAGAGTGGCGAATACTTTCACAGTCAACTTCACAAATTGGGCAATCAGAGGTTGTTATCATATGTCGGTTTGCTAGCACACCCCGACACGGAATTGCGCCATACAGAGCGTGCCAAACATGCACTTTAACTTTTGCCGGTACTCGAAGCTTCCATAGAATGCGCCAAACAGGACTAGTACTTGAGGACAATACCGAATTCGTTTGTCTCAACTTTCGTCCATGTTGATGATCCCACTCCATGTGATAAGCCGTCTTGACCGAGAAAATTCCAGATTTGTTGTAGTGCCATGAAACAAAATCCTCCATCATCCCCGTGGCCAGGGGTATATTCAAAATACGGTTAGCATCAATTGGCCAGAATATGTATCTAATAAGTTCCTCATCCCAGCATCCATTCTCCTCATCCAGAAGTTCAGAAACTTTTGTAGGTAAGATGTTACCTCGTGGAGTCATTACCTTTCTGTTTGGGCTACTAGGTATCCATGGATCATTCCAAATACTTATTTGAGTACCATCTCCCACTCTCCATATATAGCCTTTTTTGAAAGTCTGAATACCGCTCCACAAACTCTGCCATGTGTAAGAGCTGCCTTTCTTGAGGGGACAATTCAACAGATCACCGTCCGGAAAATACTTTGCCCTCAATACTCTTGCACATAAAGACTCAGGTTCTGCTAACAATCTCCAACATTGCTTTGCTAGGAGCGCCAGGTTGAAACAGTGTACATCTCTAAAACCCATACCTCCATTGCTCTTTGGCACACACATTTTCCACCACGCAAACCAGTGCATATGCTTCTTGTCATCCTCATCTCCCCACCAGTACTGTGACATAGCAGTTGTTATAGCATTGCAAATCTATTTTGGTAGCTTAAACACTTGCATAGCATATGAAGGAATAGCTTGAATGATAGCCTTTAGCAACACTTCTCTTCCTCCAAAGGAGAGTTTCTTCTCCTTCCAGCCTCTGATCCTATTAAGGATCCTATCTACAATATGTTGAAAGCAGTCTGTTCGCTCCACCCCGACGATCGGGGGTAACCCCAAGTACTTATCAGTGATTGCCTCAGCCATAATGTTTAATGATGTGCAAACCTCAGCCCGTACTTCCACCGTCGTGCAGGGGCTGAAGAAGATACTTGATTTCGCCTCGCTCACAAGTTGCCCCGAGGCAGCGCAATAGTCATCAAGAGCTCGACGAAGGCTTGCTGCATTGTTTGCGTCTGCTCGCATCATGATGAGTGAATCGTCCGCAAAGAGGAGGTGAGAGACAGCCGGCGCCTCCCGGCATACTCTCACTCCTATCAGATTTCCAGCCTCTTCTTCATGGGTGAGTAAGCTCGAGAGGCCCTCCGCACAAAGTAAGAATAGGTAAGGAGATAGTGGGTCTCCTTGACGGAGGCCTCGAGTAGGAACAAAAAGATCTGTAAGAGAATTATTGAAATGAACTTGATACTTAACTGGCCGTACACACTCCATAATGAGCGCCATCCAATCAGCAGTGAAACCCATCCGGAGCATGATTCTCTCCAGAAACACCCACTCAACCCTGTCGTAGGCCTTGTGCATATCAAGTTTAACCGCACAAATACCAAACTTCCCCGTTCTCTTCCTTTTGATAGCATGATAGGTCTCAAAAGCAACTAAAAAGTTGTCAGTAATCAAGCGCCCGGGCACAAATGCGCTTTGATTAGGAGATATGAGCTCCGGCAACAGATTTTTGAGTCTGTTAGCTAGCAGTTTTGAGATCACCTTATAGACTACATTGCATAGACTGATAGGACAGAACTATGTAATGACCTCCGGATTCTCCACCTTTGGGATGAGAACAATTGTGGTGTTATTCCATCCCTCCGGGATCTTCCTATTATTAACTGCCAGCAGCACTTCATCAATCAGGTCCTCACGAATTATGTGCCAAAATCGCTTATAAAACACCGCATGCAGTGCATCAGGGCCCGGTGCTTTAAGGTCACCAATGTTAAACATTGCTCTCTTCACTTTGTCCCTGGAATAGGGTTTTGTTAGTTCCTCATTCATTGCATTAGATACCCTCAGTTTAACCTTGTCCAAAACTGCTTGGTCAGGATCTTGCACGTCCGAGGTAAACAGCCCCTCAAAGTAGTGCGCCACATGGCCCTTGAGTTGATTCTCCTCCTCAATCCAGTCCCCGTTCTCCCCTTTCAATTTCTTGATAAAATTTTTCTTACGTCTTCCAGTGGCTGCACGATGGAAAAACTCCGTGTTTTGGTCACCCCGACAGAGCCAATCTGCCCGGCCCCTCTGCATCCAATAAATCTCTTCTTGCTCTAGAAGATTTTCGATTTGCATGTGTAGATCGTGTTGGCGAGCCACTGGCTCATCCGTCAAGGGTCCCGACATCACGTCGTTGAGCTCTTTTTGTAGTTTCCTTAAACGGGTTCTAGGGCCCTTTAGGGTCTCCTTATCCCAAACATGCAAAGCTGCATGTATGTCTCCTGTCGCTTGGGAGTAGGCCGTTGTCCCACTGGCCTTGGCCCGATCCCAGGCTGCTTGAACGATGATCTCCACGTCCTCCTCCGCAAGCCACCGGGCTTCGAATTTTCTCGGTCCCGGCGGCCCTCTAGGCTGTAATCCGAGCTGAAAATCAGTGTCAACTAGGATCGGTCGATGATCCGATTTATTAAACGGTTCGTTCGCCACACCGTATGCTGGAAAACGATCGGCCCAAGAACTGTTAGATACTGCCCTGTCGAGTCGCTCTCGTATCCGACCTCTACGCCAGCTGAAGATATCTCCCGAATAACCAAGGTCATCAAATTGACAATCATCCAGGGCATTGCTAAAAGCCTGCATACACCTCTGAGGGCGTGCAACACCCCCTTCCTTCTCACTGGCCTACATGATTTCATTGAAGTCACCTGCCACTAACCATGGCAAATTCGACATTGCATGCAATCCACGCAAGTAATCCCACGAGAGATGTTTTCGGTCACTACTTGGCTCGCCATAGAAGCCTGTGAAGCGCCATCCTGCTGTTGTTGTCTCCTTGATCCGAATATCAATGTAATTTGAATGAACAACCCTAGATGAGACTCCCAGGGTGGTTTGCCATAGCATGAGTAATCCACCACTTCTGCCGTCGCTCTCTGAAACTTCCATCTCATTGAACCCTAATCTCCTTTCAACTTCCCTGCCTTAGGCATATCCAGGTGTGTTTCAGACAGGAACAACACATCTGGTTTTAGTCACTCTTGGATCCCCAAGAGCGCACGAACTGCCGCGGGCTTAGGCATCCCGCGACAGTTCCACATGAGGATTTTCATTGCGACCGGTCGAGCTCCTTCTCGGAGCTCGCCGATAATGTGTGGCTGGCATCCATCACAGCCGTGTTGTCCGTCTTCGACCTCTTCGAATCATGCGAGGAAGTATCACCATCATCAACTCCATTCTCCGTTGTCAGCCTACCGTTAACATGCACCACCAACGCAGACGAGGCAACGATCGGGGGTCTCGTGTGCCTGGCCAGGCAACATGCCTGCGTGGGTCGCAGGGTCCGTATTCACACCATCAAAAGTTAATCTCTTCCGGCCACTAGACTTGTCCCCTCTCAACCCTCCACTAGGTTTTACAGGGCTGGTGCCCATATCCTTCAGTTCATCATCCTCCAAGCCTTTCCTCCTGGAGCCATCAGCTGTAGCCCCATCCCTCTGTCTCCCCATTGAACTTTGTCTTGGCTGCCTCCTTTCTCCCGGGCGCGGCGCAAGGATGAATTCTCCCCACTCCATAGACAACGGATCATGTTTCCCATTGCCATGTTCGAGGTAAGTATGGCCCATATGACCACACACATAGCAGAAAACCGGCATCTTCTCGTAGAGCACCGAATAGTACACCTTCTTCCCGTCCTTAGTGATTGAAACGTATCTCATTAGTGGTTCATGAATGTCAAGCTTTACTCTGATCCTCACAATCCTTCCCTCACCCCATCTAGGGTTTAGCATTACTTTCTCTACAGACCCCACTTTCTTTGCTAGCGATCTAACCACATGATCCTTCCTGAAAAGCGGAGGGAGATCGACAATCTGAATCCAAACAACCAATTTATCCAGGACTACCTCCTCATACCTGCTGTACCCATCGTACTTCTCAATAAGCACACCATGATCTGGAAACAGCCACGGGCCCTCCTCTGTGACCCGCTTCCAATCCCCTAAACAATTCACCGTCAAGGAGAACAAATTGTTGCCCAGGGGTTTGAACGTTACTCCCTGTGCTAAACTCCAAGCGAGTCGCATCGTATCATAGAACGATCCTCGACTGAAGGGCTTGTTGGTGTGCACCGTCGCCAGCGCCATGAACTCTGCCTCCTCGATCTCATCTGGAAATTCCTCTTCAAAAATCAGATCATCCTCCTCCCGTTCTTGTAACCTGAGCTTTCCGATCATCTCCTCAACCCCGATTGGCTTGCCTCCCGGGGCCGCACTTCCTGCTGACGATTGCGAGCTTGTGTCCGCCATCGGCAAACCCTAACCAGACTATGCCTTCCGAGCCACCAAAACCCTAGCGACCCGTGACAGGAACCAAGGCCGGGCGGATAGCGAGGCTATCCCCTTAATCAGCCCGAGAACCTAGCCGGGGAGGATTAGGTTTGGTGGTAGAGTCCGATCCGTCCTCACGGTGTCACCACCGGAGGTATCTCAAACCCTAGACGGGAGCCGCCAGGGGACGAGTTGGGGGCACCCGGCCTCCTAAAATCAAAGAGTGAGTCATCAAACTTAAGTGGATTACAAGTGGCACCCACGACGCCACCAGTGAGCCATTTATTATTTGCAGATGACAGCCTGCTGTTCTTCACGGCAAATAGTGTGGGAGCAAATGAGGTAAACCAGGTGCTGGATATTTATTGTCAAGCTTCGGGACAGTGAATAATTTTTGGGAAGTCCTCAATCTTTTTCTGCAAGGGAGTTCCAGATGCCATACGACATGAGATAAAAGGGGTTTCAAATGTTCCTAATGAAACGCTGAATGAAAAGTACTTGGGCATGCCTTCTAATATTGGATCCTCGAGGAACGGTGCTTTCAAATACTTGAAGGACAGGCTATGGAGTAAGATCCAAAGATGGATTGAGAGCACTTTGTCTACAGCAGGTAAAGAAGTGTTGGTCAAGGCGGTTGCGCAAGCTATGCCTGTCTACTCCATGTCATGCTTTAAATTGCCTAGAGGTTTGTGTGAACACCTCAACATGCTTATAAGGAAATTTTGGTGGGGGAGCAAGAATGGCCAGCGCAAGCCACATTGGGTGTCCTGGAAGGAGATGACACAGCCAAAAGCTATGGGGGGAATAGGATTCAAGGGCATTGAGCTTTTTAACCTTGCCTTGTTGGCCAGGCAAGCATGAAGGTTATTGCAAAAATCCGAAATCCCTTAGTGCTCGCATATTAAAAATTGTCTACTTTCCAACCACTTCAATTCTGGAGGCCACCTTGGGCGCTCATCCGAGTCAAATATGGAGAGCAATCATAGAGGGGCGGGACACACTCAAGCAAGGATTAATAAGAAGAATTGGTAATGGAGAGACAACGAGGATTTGGACTGAAAATTGGCTGCCTAGGGACGAGATGCTATGTCCATATGGATGCTTGACATATACACCACCAATGTACGTCTCAGAACTGATCGACCCAACCACAACAACCTGGAATATGCAACATGTCAGGGAAGTATTCCTGCCTTTTGATGCAAAAATAGTTGCTGATATCCCATTATGCACCAGAAACATCCCGGACTTTTGGTGCTGGCATTTCGAGAAACATGGTTAATTCACAGTGAGGTCCGCTTATAATATGCTCGTGGCGACCAGGCGGCGAAGGGAGGCATGGCTTGAGAACTCAGCCGGCCCTTCGACTGGGTTTCAGGAGGAGAAATCATGGAAGACATTATGGAAGACACAGGTTCCAGCTAAAATACGGATGTTTCGTTGGCGATTATCCAAGCTCTCTTTGCCGACTGAAGATGTCCGGTCGCATCGTCACATGTCAACCTCATCAGCATGTGGCCTATGCGGTGCACCAGACTCATGGCGCCACTCACTCCTAGAGTGCACCACCTCTAGATGCACATGGGCCCTTGTAGAAGATGAAATTGGACAGTCCCTAGAGGCAAGTTCGGAACCAAACGCCAAACAATGGCTGTTTTCTCAGATGGAATGCTTACCACATACGTATTTTGTGAAGCTAGCAGTAACCTTGTGGGTTGTTTGGTCAGCAAGAAGAAAGGCTATTCATGAAGGTATCTTTCAGAGTCCACATTCGGTGCATTCTTTTGTCACAAGATACATCAAGGAGTTAGATTTGATTAAGGAAACAAACCAGCTACTGACTCAAACTCTGTGGTGGCTCGGCCTCGAGCTACGCGGCCTCATGCACCTCCTGCTGGGTATGCTAAAATCCATGTAGATGCAGCAGTCAGATCGCGCACTAGGGGGGGGGGGCAGTAGCCGTAGTGTGCAGAGACCAGGAGGGCAATTATTTGGGCAGTTCAGCTCTCATCGTCACTACAAAAAAAAGACACATCCGTGACATTTTGGGCCAAATGAATTTTTTTTCTGTCATACATATTACACTTCTATGACGATAATTGTGACATAACCCGGTATCATCATAGATGTGGTGGGCTCCTACTTCTATGACAAAAAATCATGACAGAAAATGGGCTTTTCGTCCTGGGCGGGCCGGAGACGCAGCTGCATGACATTCTTTGGGCCGTCCATGACGAAAAAATCGTGGTAGAAGCGAGGGGGAGGAAATTTCGGGGAGTTGCCGGTTACGGTGGGAGGTCGGGGGCCGAGCAATGCGCGTTTCTCTCGTACACGTACGCACATGTGTGCGAGGCGTTGACTCTAACTGAACCCGAGCGAGGCGTTGGGCTCTAACTGAACTTGAGCAATTGCACTGCAGGCTACACGTTACTGAACCCGGGTGATCGATCGATGGCTGTTAACTGAACCCGATGGAGCGATTCCTTCGCTACTGCTGCTAACTGAAGCCGATCGATTGGATGAACAGTGAGCGTTGTGGGGGAGGG
>NC_057803.1:695966752-695974963 GCF_018294505.1 Triticum aestivum
GTTTCCTCCGTTTTGCGGTAGGCCACACCCCTTCCGATCAACAGGACCCCCATTTCGACCGTAGGAGGTCTGTTTCCTCCGTTTTACGGTACGCCACACCCCTCCCGATCAACAGGACCCCCGTTTCGACCGTAGGAGGTCCGTTTCCTTCGTTTTGTGGTACCACACCCCTCCCGATCAACAGGACCCCCGTTTCAACCATAGGAGGTCCGTTTCCTCCGTTTTGCGGTACGCCACACCCATCCCGATCAACAGGACCCCGTTCTGAACGTGGCCGGTCGAACACAAGGCCGTTTCCTCCATTCTGCGGTATGCCAGGCCTCGTTTCCATCGCCTGTTCCGTCCAAGCCGGTTGGCTCCCACGCGTTCCGTTGCCTCCCGATGAACACGACGCATTTCGTTGCCTCCCCATGAACACGACGCATTCCGTTGCCTCCCCATGAACACGACGCATTCCGTTGCCTCCCCATGAATACGACGCATTCCGTTGCCTCCACATGAACACGACGCATTTCATTGCCTCCCCATGAACACGACGCATTCCGTCGCCTCCCCATGAACACGAGCCCTCGCCGTACGTATGCGCGACTAAGTGTTCTAGACCCTGCCCGTATGTACACATACGTGGCCGTATTTTCTTTCTTGCACCATGGCCGCTGTACGTACGTGTACATGCTACGTGCGCGCCTCTACTACGACACATGCACGCCTCTACATCGACCAGTATGTACGTACACGTTCGCGACCAGGATGACAACGCTATACGTACGCTTCGACCAGGTGGGTCCCAACTGTCAGGCACTTCTTTGCCTGCGAAGATGTAGCTGGTGGGTCCCAGCAGTCAGGGGGGCGAATCGTTCTTTTTGCCTGAACGCACTTCCTTGCGTGCGAAGGTGTAGCTGCTGGGTCCCAGCAGTCAGGGGGGCGAATCGTTTTTTTTGCCCGGACGCACTTCCTTGCGTGCGAAGGTGTAGCTGCTGGGTCCCAGCAGTCAGGGGGGCGAAACGTTTTTTTGCCCGGACACACTTCCTTGCGTGCGAAGGTGTAGCTGGTGGGTCCCAGCAGTCGGGGGGCGAATCATTTTTTTTCGGACGCACTTCCTTGCATGCGAAGATGTAGCTGGTGGGTCCCAGCAGTCAGGGGGACGAATCGTTTTTTTCCCGGACACACTTCCTTGCGTGCGAAGATGTAGCTCGTGGGTCCCAGCAGTCATGGGGCGAATCATTTTTTTCGTGAAATACGGTGGCCCGTCCGGTGGGTCCCCATTGTCAGGTGGAGGAATAATTATTTTGTGCGTAATAAGGAGCCACTTCCTTGCAGCTGCCGTGGACCCAGCTGTCAGCCTCTCCACGTACAGTCCACGCCCGATGGAAGTCGTTCCTTGACCACGTTGACCACGCCGCGCCAAGAGCACCATGGCGGTGGACGGCTGCGAGGCCTAGGAAGGGGATGACGTGGAGCCGGGGAAGACGCGGTAGTGCATGCACACGCGGAGAGGAGTATGAGGGTTCACTGGTTCGGCTGCGCTGCCATCGCCGCAGAATAACAGGGGGTGTGGGTGAGTGGAGGGATGGCCTGGCCAGCGGTGGGAGTAGTAGGGGGCGGTGGGGCCTCCGCGGCAGCACAGCCGGCCACGGGAGGCAGGAGCAGGCGGCAGGACCGGTGCTGCTTTGGGCGGCTAGAGCAAGAAGACCAGAGGTTGAAGAAGCACGACGGTCGTTGGATGGACATCGTACAGTCACTGCAGCTAGAATCGTTTATATTGACTAAGTTGACAAAGCCCTTGGTAAGTCAACTTAGTGGGCCCACAGGTCAGCTTCCAAAATGGTGCGCCCCAGATGTCAGGGGGAGGAATCATTTTTTGGATGGGTGAAGCTAGAATATCCGAGATTGAAGAAGAAGCACGGCATCCGTTGGATGGACATCCAACGGCCACTGCTGCTAGAACCGTGTGTTGACTATAAGTTGACAAAGCCTTGCATATGCGTCAACTCTGTTTTTTTAGGGGACGCGTCAACTTAGTAAGGCCAGAAGTGTGTGGCAGAGAACTTATAGCCCATTTGAGATTTGTAAGAATGTGTAGCCCATTTTTGAATTCTAATGGAATTTACTACAGCCCATTTACAGTTTGTTAAAAGTACAGCCCATTTCAACCAACCGTTCAAAACAGAATTCAATAAAATTTCCCATATTTTGATGGGATCCGAATATTTTTATCCCGAAATTTCTAGTCAGATTAATACGATTTCAATATAAATTTATATTACGTAAAAATCCAACGAAACATTGCGCTCGCAACAATTAATGAAATTAAAATTTTCAATATTCCAAAAATAATATTTTATAAAGTAATCACTGTTTGGTGCATTTTTTATAGTTACTACCCAGTTTTTATAATTACATCTCATTTATTATTTCTTAAAGCCCATTTTCTTGTTAAGCCTAATGCATCCCTCCTAGGAAAGATTTGCAGCCCAGTGGGGCGGAGAAGAACAACTTGACCTTGCTTGGGTATTCCTCAAAAAAAAGTATAGCTGGGCTAGCCATTTTCAGCTTGAAAAAAATTAATATCCGGGCTGGATATCTGGCCTGGGCTAGACGGGCCACAGCCCGCCCAGTTAATACCTGCAGCGATGTTTTCGTTGTTGTTCAGAGGAGAAAAATTAATATATGGGGTAAACATTGAAAAACTCTGCAGTGCTCACACCTCAAAAACACAAATACTGCTCGAGCTGCTTGGTCCCAGCTGTCGGCCGCTTCTTGTGCAATTATCTCGTTTATTGACTACTCCCTCCTTTCCGGTTTATAATGCTCAATTCAAAAATCTCACCAATCAAGGTAGATGACGAGTGGTGGAATACTTTTTGTAGTTTTGCAAAAGCACCAAATTAATGCTCTTATTATCCTTAAAAAATTATGTTTATCAATGCATTAATTGCAATGCATGCATGCATAAAGTACATGCATTGGTCAATTTTCTCTTAATACTTGCATGCAATGATTTAATGCACCTTGAAATCTGAACATGTGATGGAAAACAACCAAATTGAGCCTTATAAAATGGAAAAACTAAAATTTTGAGATGGGCCCTATA
Organism: Triticum aestivum; assembly: GCF_018294505.1. Lineage (NCBI taxonomy): Eukaryota > Viridiplantae > Streptophyta > Magnoliopsida > Poales > Poaceae > Triticum > Triticum aestivum. The sequence continues at coordinate 695,969,847 of NC_057803.1, forward strand.
AACCGGAAAGGAGGGAGTACATAGGTTGACAATGGTGTGGGACCGTGATGTCAGAAAACCAGGAGGAAGCAAAATAAATTATAGTTATATATATATATATATATATATATATATATATATATAATAAGGAGGCACTTGCGTACGTGAGGCTATGGACCTGGTGGGTCCCCATTGTCATCCTATCCAAGTAAAGTCATCTCCTTGCCCACACGCGCTTTCCGCCCGAAACAGTCAGCACCGGCCGCCCCGCTTCCTGGTGCAGGCGATTGCTCCGCCTTCAAATGACACAAGTGCTGTCCGTCCGTCCATCTGCCGCACACATTAATGATACGCGGTTGCCGAGGCGGCTACTCCGGCGTCACACGTCCGTCCCTCCGCCCGCCCACCATTGCTATATAAACTGCTGCGCCGGCCATAGCTGCAGTCATCCGCATACGTTCCCTTTCTCCTGTCCACACCACTACTGCTCACCATGGCTTCCTCGCGCTCCAGCGCTCTTCAGGACGGGCGGACGACGGACCACAAGGAGATGGCAGCCATTGCTGCCGACCGGCTGGCCGGCAGGCAGCCGGAGGACGACGACGTCCCAATGGAGAACATGGTAGTCGACGATCCGGCGCCAACCCCCTCCTCCGCGCCATCCTCGCCGGTGCATTACACCATGACCATCGGCGAGGCACGTGCCCAATATATGGACAAGATGAGGCAGATGCATGAGGAGTAGTTCCGGGAGGTGCAGGCCAACGCCGCCTACAACCACCATCTCCTCCAGGAGCACCTGCAGGTAGAGGAGCGGATCGCCGCTGAGCGGGCGGAGCAGGAGGCGCTGCTCGACTCGTACCGCTCCGCCCGCAAGGGCCGGTACCGCATGCGGGTGGCGGAGGCTGCGGCCGCCTACAAAGAGGCTAGCAAAGAGGGCGATGAAGCGGGCGAGGTGCTGTTTGGTGAGACCGAGGATGAGGCAGAGGACAATGCCGGCTCTGATGAGTCCTTGCTCTGCTGGCGTCGATGACGCCCTGCTCCGCCGAGGCCCCGCGGCGCCAACAACGAGGCAGAGGACACCGCCGGCTCCGCCGAGGCCCCGCCCCGCCAACAACGAGGCAGAGGACATCACCGGCTCAGCCGAGGCCCCACCCTGCCGGCAATGTGGGGGAGGATTTCCACCTGCTCCGCTGAGGCGCCGCCCGCCGGCAATGAGATAGAGAACATCGTCGGCTCCACCGAGGCCCCGCCCCGCTGCCAACGAGGCTGCGCCACACAGAAACGAGGAAGAGTAGAACACGTTAGGTCGCCGCCGCTCGGGTCCAAGTAAGGCCACCGCTGCTACCCTCCGGTTGAAGCCAAGCTAGGCGGGTTGACCATTGACGGCCGGTTAGCTTCTTGGCGGCGACGTGGAGTCGGAGAGTTGCGCTGGAGAAGAATGCTGCTTCTACTTAACTGCTGGTGCAGTTGGCCGACTGACATGTGGGCCCAACAGGCCACATGTCAGTTACGCAACTGCACCTGTAGTTAAGTCACTGAAGTTTCTGTTCGGCTCAGCGGGACACAGGTGGGTAGCTTCGGTTAATTAATTATACCTCCAGCGCACCCCTTTTTAGTTTTTTTAGAAAAGGAGGATGACCCCCGGCCTCTGCATCTGGGAGATGCATGCGGCCACAAACACCCCTTTTTAGTTGAAGAATGTATGAAATGTAATGAAATCCGACCGTGTATGAATGAATTTATTTCGATTAGTTCGAATTCCTGTATCACTGGCATTGGATGAACATGCAAAACAATACGTACTAGCATTATTCCCAGGGTGATCACCACGTTTGCAGCAGTTTCACATGTACTCCCTCCGGTCCTTTCTAGTCTGCATACAAGTTTTGTCTCCAGTCAAAGTATCTCTACTTTGACCAATCTTATACAAAAAAGTATGCACTTTCACAATGTGCGAAGTAAAAAGGAACAGAAGGAGTACAAAGAGTTTGAGCAGCTTTTTAGCGTTTTTGTACATTGCAATCAAACACACAGGCCTGGCAATTCATAGAGAACATTCAAAACAATCGATGATTATGCATCTCAGCGACTCACATGTCAGAGACAATATTTACTTCACAACTAAAGAATAAAGAAAAAATTGATGGCCGCTGCTGACAGGAAAGGTCGTCCCATTCAAAAATATCAAACGCATATCTTGCTAAAATCAATGAGCAAAATTTGACAAGGTTGTCCCATTCCAAAATATCAAATGCCTACAATTGTGGAATGGGCAGGGTTTGCCATCAGTTCAGACATTGACATGGCACCTCGTGCTAAATAAACCAGCTGTTCTTTTTTGCAGTTCCACCAAAATCAATCAAATTCGCGCGTAGCTTGTATGATTTCGCCCTTATATGTTGCAACACCTTGAACTTATGGGCACCTCCTTTCTTGTGGTGGAAATGAATGATTCGATGTATTCATGAACATTTTGTGCAGTTCCCGTTGAAATCAAGCTGAGCATCCCTGTTTGCACAAATACAAAAAAGTGATTAGTATAAAGCAAACTGTACTATGAATTGACAGTTTCAACAGGCACACACATGGTCCATGTAGAGCACACTTTTAGAAAAATGGAACTCACCAGAAAGAATCCTAGAACAACATTGTACTCGCGCATCACAGCAAAAAAATGGAGATTTGTCACTCCTTCTGAGCTGAAGTTAGTTTGGTCTTGTGGGGAGTAATGTAACCATCCTTCAACTGCTCCTTCTGATGAGAAGATAGACAGGGCTTCTTCATATTGGCATAATCGGAACTAGTTACTTCACGTACTCCATATTCTTCTTCAGAGGAAGATGATCCTGTTGTGCAAAGACAAGAGGACAACTAAATGCTAGCATCCCTATTTGCTCAAAAAAAAGGAAAGGAAATATTTAAAACAACATAGATGAAGCACTTCTCAAGGACAATACCACTTTTTCATGACAGTATCTAAACAGTAGCACAACACCAATAGAGATGACAAAGCTCAATCATATGGATGAATTAGTGGGCGAGTACCAACCTTTGTCAGGAGGCTTATTGTGTAGAGCATACAGATCAAGCACTTCTCCGGAACCATCTGTTGCTATCTACTGTGGTGGCCATGCTAACTATATACTCCTCGATTAGTTTAATGTTTCCAGCATCTTTTTGTGCAGTTCCACTAAAATATATGGTATCTTCAAAGAAGATTCCTGTTTGCACAAGTAGAGATAATTACGTATTACATTAAGAGTGTCATCAAATCAGTGGCAAAACAATTGCTCGTTCCAGCCATAACAATAAATTAAGATGCAAAACTATATCATTACTTGTGTCATCACAGTTCCAGTGCTTCATGACAGCACCGGGAGTTGATTTTTGTTTTTCCGCTTGTTCTTCCCCTTCATCACTTGGTTCAATAACAGACAAGCTTCGCCTTCAATGTAAGATTTGGCATGTCAATTAGGGAGCACAAGTATAGCACTAAACAATGACATTAATTTTCTGATGAAAGTGGCAAAAATACAGGCCAACAGTTGTGAATATCCTTATCTTAGCTCAATGGGATATTATGGTGCACATACAGATTGGAAGTCTTGTCTCCATTTGGACAGTTCACTAAAATCAAGCAACATTATCGTACAAGTAGCACAACATATGAAAGCACACTGTAGAATCATGTGAAAGAAGGCTAGTACTGACCTCTCATGATGCGGAATTCAAACAACTCACAAGAAGAAGATCTGAACCAAATTCGCCTTAACGGATAGGAAGTAAGATCTCCTCTTGTGCAGTTCCACTAAGATCAAGCAATCAAGCAATGTTGTCGGTGTGACATTTTGGTTGAACTACACAAAACACTCTTAAAACAAAAGTGTTTTGTGCAGTGCAACAAAAGGTCATAATGGCAACAAGGTGAAGTAGATAATCCTGTTTACACAGAGGTGCAAAGGAAACAATTAGTGGTCAATAACGGTGGATGACACAGAAGCCAACAAAAAGAAGCATCTACCTTATCTAAATGGGAAAGAAAGCAAGACAGTAGCATTTCTCAAACGGTGGCATTGATTAATATTAACATAGAGATTATATTAACAATAAAATTCGTTAAACATGTAATTTGCTTTTACCTGTGGCATTGCATCAATTTTCCAGCGGCATTATTAGAGGGTGTTTGTTTAGAGGGACATTTTGGTGTAGGGACTACAAAAACTCCGTGTCAGACACATCTAAACCAAACAGGAGGGACTTTTCGGGACTAAAAGTGGGCATTTGTGAAGGAAATATGCCCTAGAGGCAATAATAAAGTTATTATTTATTTCCTTATATCATGATAAATGTTTATTATTCATGCTAGAATTGTATTAACCGGAAACATAATACATGTGTGAATACATAGACAAACAGAGTGTCACTAGTATGCCTCTACTTGACTAGCTCGTTAATTGAAGATGGTTATGTTTCCTAACCATAGACATGAGTTGTCATTTGATTAACGGGATCACATCATTAGGAGAATGATGTGATTGACATGACCCATTCCGTTAGCCTAGCACTTGATCGTTTAGTATGTTGCTATTGCTTTCTTCATGACTTACACATGTTCCTGTAACTATGAGATTATGCAACTCCCGTTTACCGGAGGAACACTTTGGGTGCTACCAAACGTCACAACGTAACTGGGTGATTATAAATGAGTACTACAGGTGTCTCCAAAGGTACATGTTGGGTTGGCGTATTTTGAGATTAGGTTTTGTCACTCCGATTGTCGGAGAGGTATCTCTGGGCCCTCTCGGTAATGCACATCACTATAAGACTTGCAAGCAATGTAGCTAATGAGTTAGTTACGGAATGATGCATTACGTAACGAGTAAAGAGACTTGCCAGTAACGATATTGAACTAGGTATTGGATACCGATGATCGAATCTCGGGTAAGTAACATACCGATGACAAAGGGAACAAAGTATGTTGTTATGCGGTTTGACCGATAAAGATCTTCGTAGAATATGTAGGAACCGATATGGGCATCCAGGTCCCGCTATTGGTTATTGACCGGAGACGTGTCTCGGTCATGTCTACATTGTTCTCGAACCGTAGGGTCCGCACACTTAAGGTTTCGATGACA